>NC_037681.1:3380506-3506745 GCF_003255815.1 Theropithecus gelada
CAGGAATCTCTCTCCTGAATGTTAGTAGAGTATGCAGAGGCTTCACAACAGCAGACTAAGCTGGTCACTCCACGGGGGACACAGAAAAAAGGGTAGATGAACAGCCTCCATTTGATCCAGGTGTGGAGCGGGCCTCTGTATTTCCCTAATCTGGACCATGATCACTTGAATGAGGAAGGACTCATACAGGTGGAGTTTACTGCATGTCACTTGCCAGATGCTGTTAGTTTGGAGTCCATAAAATTGAAGACAAGTGTATTATTTGTATGACTTGAGAAGTCAGTCTCAGAAGTGGAATTGTTTCCATTATGCCGGAGTCAGTGTTTGTCGGGTGGACAGTGTGGATCTATTTATAGAGAGTTTGAGAAATCGGGGTTCTGATCAAAGAGAAAGCGATGTCCACAGGGTGGCAGTAGCACACATGACTGTTGGGTGAAGCTCTGAGAGATGTGCCCAAAGGAGTCCCTCACAGCAGGAGACTGTCTAGAATCAAAGATGATGAGGTTGCTACTCAGAAAAGGTGGAGACCAAGGGAACTCCTAAGGTGAAGGAACATTGGAGAAAGGGCTTCTGTGTCTAGGGGTAGCCAGACAACAGCTTAATCTGGATCTGAGACATCCAGAGGGCAGAAGTGGTTTGCAATTTTCATAACCTGGGCTTATCTTACCTACTGCTAACAGATGTGGGTGGGGTTTTCTGTGATATGAAAAGCAAGCATTCTCTGAATGGCTAAAAATCTTCTTTGGGGCTGGGCACAGTGACTCATGCCTGTAATCCCAGCACTTTGGCAGGGCATGGCAGACAGATCACGAGGTCAGGAGATCGAGATCATCCTGGCTAACATGGTGAAACCCTGTTACCAAAAATACAAAAAATTAGGCAGGCCTTGGGGAGATGGTGCCCATGGCCATGCTCCACTTCAGTCTCTCCCACTCCAAACCCTCTGTGCTCTCTGCAGGACTGAAGTTCTCTCTCTGCCCAGTCTATAGGCGGTTCTACCTGCCAACTCAAATGTCTGTGGGGGTCATAGGTTTTTCCAGAGCTAGGATTATGGACTTCTATGGCAAGTGTGGGATGTTCCATGCCTGTTTCACTTACCCGTTCCCTAGGGGCCACTAAGGGTCAGGAGGAGTCCTGCTATTCAGAAACCCGGCACACGGTTCCCAGCTTCCTCCCCTTCCAGCCCAGGATGTGTCCTCCCTGTTTCCACTTTAAAAGTCTTCTTCCCAAAGATCTGTCTAGAGTGCGCTGGTCCACTTGACAGTCTGGTTTTTCTCAGTGGGAGCAGCTCTTCCCGGCTACCTCTAGTCACCCATCGTCAAAAACAGTCACCTTTTTCTTTTTTAATGTAATTTTTAGTAGCTTCTCTACCGTAGATCATTCCAGATACTCCGGAAAGTAACGAGTGTCCACACTTGAAAGGCTTTTCCGTAATTAAATAAGACCACAGGCCTGAGATCCTACAATTCACATCAGGGAAATACAACAGCAACTTAATTACTGACATATTGTATTCATTCTACATTTCTCTTGTAGCAAATGAAGTAACTTTCTGTTCTCCATCTTCCTGTTTATGCTTTTTTATTTTCAGAGTTCACTTTTGTAATTGCAAGAACTTCCTTTTCACTGAACAAATGGTAACTGAATCAAATTTAAGATGTTTGGCATGAGGATTTTATATATGCAATGGCTCTACAAAGTCTGTGAATAGTCAATCAAACATATTTACTGACTATTCTTAGCCATACTCCCCTGAGGGCAGCTTGCATAGAATGCGTTCTCGAACATGTTAATGAAAAGGGCAGTTTAGTTAAGTGATAAAGGAGATAGTATGTTTGGAAAGTGAGACAGTAATACTTTTCCCATATTACCAAGTATTAACTTGAATAAACTCAACTTCGAACTGTTTATTTCCAACACATATTCTCCTTGAGTTGGCACTAATTTGCTTCCATTGTCTGGTTATTCTGCAGAATAAATGTACTTGACACATGTGGGCAAGACAGGGAGGGTGAGGATGAGCTTTCATTCACTCTCCCTTCATCAGAGCTGTTTGCTTCTAGGACACTTGAAACATCTGAATAGTTCTACTGCTGATGCCATCCCCAGGCTGTAACAGCTGATTGAGTGCTGCCATGTGACACTGAGGCGCAGCTGAGGCTCTCATGGGCCAGAGTCCTCAGCAGCAAGCTCTGCCCTGAGTTCTCCCACAGCTTCCTCTCTGCGGATTCAGAGACCCTGCTGAGCTGCTCCCCAGACAAGCAGTACATGTGGGCAGCTGGGCCATGCAAACAGGGAGGTTTCTGTTAAGGGCTGTATCAACGTGGGAGGATTTTGTAAAGCTTGCATGCAGTAATAAACCCCAACATCCTCAGCCTCCACCCGGCTGATTTTCAGTGTGAAATCTGTGCCTGATCCACTGCCACTGAACCTGTCTAGCACCCCAGAGAACCGGTTGGAAACTCTATAAATTAGGAGCCGTGGAGGCTGCCCTGGCTTCTGCAGGTACCAATACAAATAGGTTCTTCATCACTATGCAGGAGGCTCTGACTAGACCTGCAGGAGATGGAGGCCTGCTCTCCAGGGGTGACGGGCAGGGAGAGTGGAGTCTGGGTCATCACAATATCCCCACTGGATCCTAAAACAATGAGAAAGAAGTACAAGATAAGCTACAAATATTATGAGCAACTTTCATGAATTCTCTTATGATATTAATTTATGATTAATCTTTTTTCAAATTTTATTCATATCATAAATAATAGACTTTCTAAAATATACGAAAATAAGCACAAGGAACTTTTATATTTTCTAAGATCTTAAAGCACTGGTCATTGCTCTTTTGAGATGGTTTCTAATTATTCATAGGAAAAAGTATAAATTTCCTTCCCTGAAAATTAGAACATACTCCTTAACATACGGTTTGAATAAACCTGAGAGACTGAGGAGCCTCCAAGAGCACACCCTCTCACCCCATTCTCCTCCCTTCTCTCCTTCTGTCCTTACCAGGTACCCAGAGCATTAACAGCCCCAAGAACTGAGCAGGGAACCTCATCTTGAGAAGGTGAACTGGGCAGTTCTGATCTGTAACTGAGAAGTTAGAGCTGAGCTCTTATCTGACTGCAAGGGAAGGTTCTCCCCAGGAAACAACATGCAAATGCCCTGGTGGGTGTAGTGATATGGAAAGAGCCAGTGGTTGGGGCAGGTCTTTCTTGTGAGCAATGTGATATAAAATGTGCCTTGGAGAAAAACAAATAGAGCTAAAAATCCATTTTGCTTATAGTGGTGGAAAGAAGATCTAACTGTGAAATTTGGATCATGAACAAAGACACATAGGTGTGCCACTCTGAGAGAGCACCAAGATCATGACAAAGTAAAAATGTGTGTTTAGGATGAATCTCTGGGAGGTGAATGCCATCCTGCTTGGCTCTCGCCCAGCTCATGTAGAGAAGGAAAGAGCTTGCTTTCTCACAAGCACTGCAGGGCAGTGTGCTTGCAAATAAAAAGGAAGACTTCCGTCAGCTCAAGAGTTATCTGGAATCTGCTGTTACCAGGATAACTGTTCAAAAACGTTAGATGCAAATGTTAGAATCTGCCTTCCCTTGGTACCTGGTGATTTATCTGCATAAGAGTGCTCTCTTGAAGGCCTTTACCTAGAGGATATGTGTCTCTTGCATTTAGAAAGCACATAATGCAACTTAAGTAAGAGGAAAGAATTCTATGCCTCAGGCAGTGAATAAAAAATTGATGGTGACCAATTATAGCAATCTGGTATATGTCTCATCATAATTATCTCACATATGTGAGATTAACCAGAGGGATTTATTAAGAGAAGAATTTCCTAGGATAATGATACAGAACAAACAAGAAACAACTTTGCATTATGTTTTTTTGTGTGCTGTTCAGGGAAATTCGTCCCACACGGTCTCCTTGGTCATGAGGAATCGGGTCCTCTCAGGACTTCCAGTTTCTTGTCAACTCTGGGTGAATCCTGAGTCTCCACCAGCCTGGATGTGGTGCAGCTGTAACCCTGAACCCGCAGTTCAAATGGAGATACTCTGTGTAAAAATAACAAGAACTGGATCCACAGTTTTATGTCTTAGCATAAAATTTACCTATAACTGCCATTTTCCTGGGCTTCCATGTGAAAATGGTCACAACTCAGTAATGCCAGTCTACCACACGACTGATCATTAGATAGGGAAACAACTGAACTCTTCTTCGTTTTTCAGAGATGTACCTAACATTTTGTTGAACTGCTCCTGAAAAGTGGTACCTACATCAAATCCCTTCACAAGGATAGACATAGTTCAGAAAAAAAGTGTGGGCAGGTAAACAATTAAAAAATTGCTTTGTATTACTATGTAGTCTTTGGTAATTTAACACAAAGTCCTGTTGCCAAGAAACACGAACAAACAAATGCCTTTCTAGGTAAGATTTCAAAGGAAATCTTGGTCAGAATATCTTCTGAGAAATGTTCCAAATAATATTTATGTACAGGGTTGAAAAAGATAATTGAGTAAAGATAGTATTGACGTTTACTTGGTGAACTCCATGATAATAATCTGGGTCAATGATATCAAACTGTAGCTAAGAGGCAGAATTAGAATAAATGTCTCACATAGAACTATTTAATTTTTTAATCCTTTTTTCACATTTTATAAATTTGTGTATTTCACTTTTCTTATTTCCATGTTTACCAATTCTAATCAGGTTCCTGGTTTTACAAATATCAGACTCCTAATTAATCACAACAATAAAAAGAGTCAGAAGTAGCAGAAATGGAAAGGAAAAAACGTACAAAATATAACGACCCTAATACCATAGCCATCTTATTGCTAGTTTTGAAGGATTACTCCAAAAAGGTGTTCAATGAAGAATTAGTTCTATTTATTCTTTAATATAAATATTTGATTTATGGGAAAATGAATAACAATAAAAATGTGTCATATTTTGTTTTACACAAACTTGGTTCATTAAAATGCTATTTTTATAAAGCATTCCTTAAGAATCTTGAATTTAAGACAGTATTGCAATTTTCAATGAAAATGATATATCACTAGAAAGTCTATCACTGTGATTCGTTATTTTTTCACACAATCTATTGCCTTACGTATCTGTAAAATGTAAAATGTTGTAAACACTCTTTTTTAGTATAAAGAGGCTCTTAAATTACCCTATATTACTTGAACAATAATATTCCTAATTCAGAACAGAAATTTCTCTCTCTGTATGTTAACATGTTATCCCAAGGCTTATTCGATAAGAGAGTAAGCTGGTTGTTCCACAGTGGACACAGATTAGAAGGTGTAAGAACAGCCTCCATTCGGATCTAGCAGGAGAGCAGGCCTCTGTCTCTGATCTGGAGCATGGTCACCTGAATGAGGGGCAGCTGATATGGGTGGGGCTTATTGTAGTTGCATCTCATTTGCCTGATGCCGTTATTTAGGGGTCCATAAAATTGGAATCAAGAGTATTATTTTTTAGACTTGGCAAGACAGTGTTGGAAGTAGAATTATTGGGTCCATTATGCTGGAGTCAGTGTTTGTGGGGTGGAAAGTGTCTTCCTGTTTGAGTGGGGTTTGGCTAGTTTGGGTTCTGGTCAAGAAAAGGAAGAAGTCCACAGGGTGGCAGTAGCACAGATGACTTTTATTAGGTGAAGCTCTGATGGGTTTACAGGGAAAAGTCCCTCATGGCAGGAGTCTGGCCAGGCTAAAGTGCCAGGGCTGCTTCTCAGAAGGTGGAGATGGGGATTTACTGGAGAAGGGGCTTTTGTGTCTAGGGAATGTCACACAGCTGCACAGTGGGGAGTCTCTGGGTTAGAGAGCTCCCAGGGCAGAAGTGGATGGGGGTTTTCACAACCGGGGGAGTATCAATTACTTTCATATGTATATGAGGTTTTCCCAATGGCTAAGAAGCTAATTGTTTGGGCTGTTTTTGAAATGACTGGATTGTACAATTTGAATTTGGCACAGGCCACAGAGAAATAGGCCTGCAGTTTAAAGATAAACAGCATGAGGGCAAGGGCACACAGACCATGTTTGGCTCATTTATACATCACTGAGAATTTGTATCAATACACCAAAAAGAAAAAGGAAAATACATTTTAAATTTTAATTTAGGTAAGATAGCTTACCTGCGGAAAAAATGAGAACATAATTTGAGAATTCTCACATTCATAGCTTCTTATTTCATATTAAATAGTTTCAAGAACCAATAAAATATTCATGTGAATTTTTAACAAAGAAATTTAAGACACTCAAGAAAAATCAGAGATCAAAGTAAACCACTTAAACTGATTTCTAAAATCAACTGAAATTCTTGTTTAACCTCTTTCTTTCATCTCCTGTTAAAAAATCAAGAGTTCGGAACAGGAAAGAAACACTAGCTGAATTAATAATTTAGTGCCATTCCATGTCTTAATGATAATACAACAATAATGTAGTATCTGCATCAACAACTGGAAATGCTGATTCTCTGCCTTGTAGAAGCAGAGGAGCTCACATCACGGTGGTGAACTTTATTATTATTTGGTCATACTTGGGCAGGAACTAAGAATCACTGAAGTGTAAATGCTCTATGAGGAGCCAATTGCCCTTACGCTGGAAAACTTCTAGATAATAACTCTTCTAAAATATCTACTAGAAAAAAAAAAAAGAAGAAGAAGGATCAGTAATAAGAAGAAATAAATTCTGACTTCCCAGGAGCCGTCAGGAATAAAATTATCATGTTTAACAAAGGACTAGAGGCATAATCTCTTGCTCAACACGGATTTAGCCGAATCTCACTCATATTTAATAGTCTTACCCTAGTAAATTAGAAACATCCTCCCCTAGAAAATGGTTTCTTTGGTATCCTGGAATCTTAGCAGCCCTAGGTGAAAATTAAAACTGAAAATAAGAGGGTATACAAATCTGTTACTGAAGGAAAACTGTTTTTGCAACAATTATTCATATAAGGCAAAATAAAAGGAATAAACCTTTCGATTTTATGGAAGATTAAAGCAAATACTTACGAGTCAATAATAATCCTAAGTAAGCCATAAAGCAAGAGCAATATCTTTTGTCTCTGGCTTGTGATAGTATTAAATTTCAAAATAATGATTTTGTTTTGGGTTAAAACTTACTTCATAGGTTTTCTCAGAGTAGGTCATCTTACTCAGAAATTGTAGAGGAAAACGAAAATAAAGAGAAACCTGTTATGAAATTTACTCCAGGTTAACATTTGCAGAGAGACTCAGAGAAGGATACCATTTAAATGACCATATTAATGGCATTAAAATATTTAATTTGCTAGGCAAATCTAAAATCAACCTTTTCTCTAGAATTTGAAAAAGACAGTCACATCTTCAGAGAATTTGACTTGAGTGCCCTTGTGAGTGGCTGACAGAAATACTAGATGAAAGTTGGTGCAACAGAATCAAGGACATCACAATGTTAAATTTTAGACCTTCCTCATGAGAGAGCAAGTCCAGATAGTGCACCATGACCAGGTAAATGATCAGAAAATGACTTGGGAACTCTTTGTGGCTGCCTAGGCATATCGTGGCTGTGGTTGGAAGGCTGATTTCCCGTGGCTGGCATTGCCCTGCACCTTGAATATGGGCATTCGTCTCTACAACTGCCATCAAATGCCACTAAATGGTGTTCCCATTAATAAGGTCATTGTAATGCATGTAACGTAAAGACGGAGCGCACCAGAGTTCAGGATTATGGGAGTATTTATTTTATTCCAGTGTTTTTAATGTGTGTTTTTGTCTTTCAAACAAGGAACTCACAAATAGGATTTTTTTGGTTTCTGGAGGCTACATATTCTACCCCTTGAAATACAGGTTGGGCCTACAAGGTGACATGGAATTCTGCCAGTCATGAGTGGGACTCAGGGTAGAAAAGGGCAATGCAGCAGGTCCAGGTTGAATTGCAAACAGCTCAGCCCCTTGGGCCAGTGCAGACACAGAATAAGGCCATTGTAATGCATGTAACATAAAGACAGAGCAAATCAGAGTTCAGAATTATAGGAATATTTATTTTACTCGAGTGTTTGTAACGTGTGTCCTTGTCTTTCAAACAAGGAAGCCACAAATAGGACTTTTTTGGTTTCTGGAGGCTACATATTCAACCCCATGGAATACAGCTTTGGCTACCAGGTGACATGAAATTCTGCAGTAGTGAGTGGAACCAAGGGTAGAAAAGCGGTCTGCAGCAGGTGTGGGCTGAAGTGCAAACAGTCCAGCCCCATGGGCCAGTGAGGATACCGACGACTTGAACAAGGCTATCAACCATCTGGACAAGACTGATACTTAGAGAACACTCCACCAAACCACAGCCGATTCCATGATCTTTCAAAACATTGGCTAATGATACATATATTTTGGGCAACAAGATATTTCAATAAAATCAAGTTGATTGAATCATAAAAAATAAATTACATATAACTGAGGGGATTGTGTAAGAAATCAGAAAGAGAAAGTTATCAGAAGGGGGTTGGTGGGAGGAGGAGGGATGAAAAATTACCTATTGGGCACAAGGTACACTGTTCGGGTGATGGGTGACTAAAGCTCAGAGTTCACTACTACACAATTCATCACTGTAAGCAAAAACCACTCGTATCCATCAGGCCACTGAAATTCTAATTTAATTTTTTAAAAATTTGCCAAAAGAATCTAAATACTTGGAAAATAAGTAAAATACCACTAAATGTAGTTTGGGGCAAAGAAGCAACAAAAATGGAAATTACAAAGTACTTTGATCAGAAAATAAACATCACATATCCAAATTTATGAGATGCAAAAATATGCAGTTAATTTATAGCAATATGATTGCATTTTAGCAAAGAAGTTTTCACATCAATCACTGAAAATGTAATCCTGACAAACTAGGAAACAAAGAACAAATATTACTCCAAAGAACGATCTTTTATTCTTAGAAATGTGAGGATATGACAAGCACACATCTAGTATTCCACCAATAGAGTCATATCAGTCTCCAAATGTAAACACCATGAGCAGCTGCAGAAGAAGAAAGTCTTAGAGTGGATGGGCAGAGTGAGTAACTGCTCAGAGAGGATGAGGAGTCAGGGACTGTCAAAATAAGATTCCTATGTGATATTATTATAAGTTACACAAGCATGAGACTATCCTGAGCCCTGACTTACTCATAAGTCAAACATCATGGAGTGCAGGCCGCCGTCCATCCTCCTGATAGTTGGTGAGAGTGGGTTCACTTGGGAAAGCATGGGAAAGTGCCGTGAAGGTCATCAGTGGCTGCAGGTGAGGACAGGACACACTAGAGTCCCCTACAGTGACATGACTGAGTATCTCTACAGCCATGAGAACAGCAGGGAACTTTAGGGGCTGCTCCAGGGATGATGTGGCAGCCAACCCTGGAGGGTCGATGGGGCTTCAGCACCCTATGTGTGGAGGAAGGAGGAGGCTTTGGAACGTGTCCTGGAGGACCCTGGCCGTGTTCACGTAGAAGTGGAGCCTGTGCCTGTGCCTAAGGCCTCATGGCCTCTCTTCCTTCCTCAAAGGCTTTCCAGTCATCTCCCTGAGCCCTCCTGACTCCAGCTCCTGGGGACACATCCCCTGGCACCACAGCTGCTCCTGCCACAATGAGAGGCTGAACTTCCATTGAGGTTTGTGTTTAAGGCCATCACACTGTGCAGGGACCTGGTGAGTGTCCTGCTCACGGGAGGCTGTGCAGCATCTCCAGTCTCCAAAGTGGTGTTTGTGCTGGTGAAATCCCTAGAATTTTGGCTAGATGTGTTTTCTCACTTGTGAATACCTTCTGTAGACCTGTCATTCTGTGCTTTACAAACTCTTTTCTGTAAACTGTCTGTTCTTTGTTTTTGGACTTTGGGGTTAAGAATGTAATTTTAATTGTACTATCTTTAGTCTCCACACTGCTGATTGTGGAAGTGAAATCAACGTACTTCTGGTTCGATGCGTGTTCTCACACATGAATATGTGTAGAAAAGTCCTCTGAAGACTTGTCTGTCTTTGTTTGTGATAGATAATTTCCTATATACCATGTTTTCATTATTTATTTATTTTTGATATTTCTCCTGGGGAATACAGTTTTAACTTCATTTACCATGATGTGGATCATTGCAGAAGAGAATCATTTCTGATGGGGTTGATTATTTTAACCAGAAAAAAAGTATTTTGTCCTATTCATACAAAAAATTCTATATGTTGATTATAACACCTCATGAAATGAAACTGATTTGCCCATGATTTGTTCATAAATATTTTTGAATAATTATTTTAAGTGACACCATGCAAAACATACTTTTTCCATCCCATCACTGTTAGAATATTGGAGTCAGATTTATTTTCCGGTATTGACCCTATCATCTAAAAATTATACATATGATTATTTCAAAACCTTTTATTTTTTGTGATAATTTGGTACCCAAATTGTCATTTCTAAATGACTAGTAAGTTTCAAAGGGAATCTTCCTATTCTAGGGCAACAATGTAGGAGTTGAAAGGAATTGAAACCACTGCAAGAACCTGGTGATAAAACAATACAAAAGTTTATATTAATAACAGCAGAGAACAGGAGAAGAAATGAGAACTAAGTGACCTCAAATTCCAAACTGAAAAGCACCCCTTCTAGAGTTTAGCTGCCGTTGGCCTGACTCTTTGTCCTCCTGACATATCTCCCAAGTTTGCATGTGGACACAAGATCTCTCCTGGCACAAGCAGAGGGACTCTCCTGGGAACAGAGAATCAGGTTGACCTTCAGGGGTTGTGCAGGGCAACCTCTATACATAGCGTATGTCCTCTGTGGGGCGTAGGCTGAGGTCTGACTCAGGCGGGCTGGAGGAGATGGTCTAGAAAAACATAAAACTTCCACAGACTCAGCATGTTCTTCCAAATCCCCAAAGCTGAACAGAGCATACTGAATACATGTCTGAATCATGAATATCGATCTCCATCCCTGCAGGTGTAGACCCTGCCTGGCCTTCTGCTCAGCATATCAGTGCTTGTGACATCTCCAGACCCAACCAGTGGTCTCTGCTAAACCACCTCTAGGGGCAGAATGAGTTTCAGAAGCTCTGCTTGGCTGTTGTGATTTGACTTAGGACTGAGTGACATGACCTCAGGTCTCCTTGCACAGGGTCTTCACTAAACCTTTGGTGATTACAGACCTAAAGCCCTACTCACGACATTACTTTCCTGTGAGACTCCCAGTGGCACAGGTTTCACCCAGGAAGCCACGCAGCAGTGCCTTCAACTCTGTAGTCCTTCACCGGTATCACATATGGCTCCTTTGTGGGTCCAAATTAACTGCCAAGCCCACCACCATCCACATCCCCACCCACCATAAGCCAAGGCAGTTTAACTGAACAATAGCTGACCTCTCCTGTATTCCCCTCATGCTCCCATTCCTGCAGTCTGCCCAATCTTGAATTCTGCACTATGGGGAATAAAAAGTTTATATCATCCTTTATTTTCCCAGTGATTCATGGAAAATACTACATCTTCAGTATACTACCTCTTTCAGGATTTGCTTTTAACTTTGAAAACCAACTTTTGGAATTTCAAGAACTAACTTTTTCCATCAGCGAGAGACAATTATAATAAAAAAATTTTGTATTAGCATCTTGCATCTGATATGAAATTACAAAATCTACTTGACATTCACAACCAAGGTAGTACTAATTGTCCTCAGCCAGCTCCCTGTGAGAGTAACTAGTGGAGAATACCGTCTCAACTGACTTACGGAGTGAGCAATGAGTGTTAAATAGAAAAGCAAGGAAGCTGAAAAAGTAGGAAAGTACTTGGATTTGGATAAAACTGAACACAGATTTGCACCCATTGTATCTCACACCTTTAACAGGGGTCAAGGCATCTCAGCCTGGTGCAGTAGCAGAGGAAGTGGATTGAACCTCACCTAGTGAGGTCCAGAGGCTTATATATCCTTCATCAGCATCAGTGGGCTTCAGCCTGGGGTTCTGGGGAGTATTACTGATGCCCGACTAGGAGTGGTCAAATCACTGTGGCAGAGCCCCTGCACACACCCTCCTGTTGCCTATTCAGGGACCTGAATTTTGAGAAACTTATTCATTTAGAGGGAAAAAGGGAAACTTCCTATTTGCCCTCTAAAGGTTTGCAGAAAATGAATGGACAAAACACAAATTAATAGAAGAAAGAGGCAAAAAAAAAAATTGTGCAAAATGCAGGGGAAAAATCACAGGGTCTCACTCAGTTACCCAGCATGAAGTGCAGTACTATAATCACGGCTCATGGCAACCTTGAATTCTCCAGTGCAAGTGATTCTCCCACCTCAGCCTATGGAGTAGCTGGGATCACTTGGACGTGCCACCATGCCCACATACATGGGTATTTGCTGGATAGGAGATGGAGACTCTCTGTCCTGGATGTGAGACAGGAGGTTGGCATCTGGCTAAGCATGATGTTCCCTCTTTGCTAAAGAGTAAGAGGAAAGTGTCAATGATAGTGCAAGGCAGGGACATGCCCTCACCCAGTGAGGTCCAGAGGCTTATATATCCTTCATAGGGGAGTGGGAAGAAGACAGTGTAAGAAACCCATGGGAAACAAATGAACTAAAATAAAAGAAATAGGTCATCAAAAGTGTAGATGTATTAGTCAGGGTTCTCTAGAGCGACAGAAATAAAGAAATATATATATATATATACACACACACATATGTATACATGTATGTGTGTATATATATATGACGGGGAGTGTGATGATTAATACTGAGTGTCAACTTGACAGGATTGAGGGATACAGAGTATTGATCCTGGGTGTGCCTGTGAGGGTGTTACCCAAAGAGATTAACATTTGAATCAGTGGACTGGGGAAGGCAGGTCCACCCTTAATCTGGTGGGCACAATTTAATCAGCTGCCAGCAAATGTAAAGCAGACAGAAAAATGTGAAAAGGAGAGACTGGCCTAGCCTCCCAGCCTACGTATTTCTCCCATGCTGGATGCTTCCTGCCCTCGAATGTCAGACTCCAAGTTCTTCAGTTTGGGACTCAGACTGGCTCTCTGTTCTCATCAGTTTGCAGACAGCTCATTGTGGAACTTACGATCCTGTAAGTTAATACTTAATAAACTCCTATATACATATACATATATACACACACACACACGTAGGGGTGTGTGCTTGTGTGTGTATGTATATGTATGTGTGCATATATATATACACACACATATATATATACACACACACATATATATATCCTGTTAGTTCTGTCCCTCTATGTGTCACTTGCTAATACAGGAAGTTTATTAAGTAGTAACTCAAACAATCAAAAGGTCTCACAATAGGCCGTCTGCCAGCTGAGGAGCAAGAAGAGCCAGCCAGAGTTCCAAAACTGAAGAACTAGGAGTCCATGTTCGAGAGCAGGAAGCATCCAGCACAGGAGAAAGATGTAGGCTGGGAGGGTAGGCCCGTCTCTTTTCACATTTTTCTGCCTGCTTATAGTCCAGCTGTGTTGGCAGGTGATTGGATTGTGCCCACACAGATTAATGGTGGGTTGCCTTTCCCAGCCCACTGACTCAAATGATAATCATTTTTGGCAACACCCTCACAGACAAACCCAGGATCAACACTTTACATCCATCAATCCAATCAAGTTAACACTCAGTATTAACCTTCACAAGCACACCCCTTGCCAACTTGAACACATACATATCTCCTGAGATAATACATAATCTTAAAATACAGACAGTGGTAAGGTCATAGTTACCCCTAACGTAATACAACTATCCACCATATGACTGTTTCCTTCAGACCAGCTGAACATAGTGTGGCCGTGGCACACAGACTGAGAAGTGCAATTCAAGCTAAACATCCCCTTAGGGGACCAATCAATAATGATCCCATAGGAATCATTGCGCTGCACCTCGGACTGTTCTGCGTTGCAATCTTCTCAAACAAGTACATTCATTTTTTTCTGACCAGGTCCAATCCTGTTTACAAATAGGTTTTTGGGGGCAGTATGCTTCAATTATAGGAGCAGATTTATTTTGGTAAACCCTGAGATCAGAAAGCATGTATAACTGTGTCATAGAGTGATTACATCCAGGCATTATCATCAGGCAAGATTGATATTGAGGGGGTAGGCAACTAGTGGCCTTCCCCAAACAGATAGGTGGATGTTCAAATCCTAAAGAAATATTCATAACAGTTCCATCCTCATGTGGGTGAGATGTGCCTCTATCATCTGTAGGATCACGCATCCAAGAGCTATCATTAGTGTATACGTCCATTGCATATGGGGTCCAGCCAAGTTACAGGCCGTAGAAGTGGTGGATAAGATAAATATGCCCAATAAGTATAATTGTTCTCTGTGTCAGCCCTTACTGAAGGAATACTCATGGCAGTGGTGATAATCGCTACCATACCTATCATTAAATTACTCATTGTGACTGGTTGTTTCGCTTTCCTCAGGTTTTCCCCATCATCTGTGACAGTTTCTTGATCTGTCCCCAGGTAGGTGGCTATGTTCAACCGGTGTTGCTCGTGACAGTTGGGGTCCTCCTTAGTGTCAGTCTTGACATGACTGAAACTGGAGTGTCCTCAGGTTCCTCCCAGAATCTCTTCTTCGGCATCTGGCTCATGATTAGGTTTCAGGTGTCTTGATGGTATCCAAATCATATTCTGGTTTTGACCTGGAGAAACACAAGCATAATCTCTACCCCATGTTATTATTTTACTTATTTCCCAACTTTTTGTTATCAGATATCTCCTCCAAACCAGTTATTCTGCTTCTGTCTTTGCAGATGGTTTATGTAGATTCTGTTCAGCTGCTGATAGCATCTGGCCTTTAGGCAGGCTCAAAATATTTAAAGTCAATAATGCTAGATTCAATTGCATATGTGGGGTCCCATAGTCCCTGTTTCTCCCCTTTTGGTTTTGCAATGGCTGTTTCAGGGAGAGATTTATTCTTTCCACTATGCCTTGTCCTTGAGAATTATACGGGATACCAGTAATATGTTTAATATTCCATATAGAGAAAAACGTAGCTAGAGCTTGGCTACTATAGCCTGGGGCATTATCTGTTTTAATAGAAGCTGGAATGCCCATCACCGCAAAACATTGCAAAAGGTGACATTTAACACAGGAAGGAGACTCTCCTGATTGGCATGTAGCCCAGACAAAGTGAGAAAAGGTGTCCACACATACATGTACATAAGCTAGTCTCCCAAATGAGGAAACATGTGTGAGTGAAATCCATTTGCCAAAGAGAATTAGGGTATTAGGAAGGGTATTGTCCTCCTCTTGAAGTGATTTTTTTCCCAAGCTCTAATGCACACTCCTCTAAGCTGCTCTATGGCATCATCCTGCATAACAACTTGTGCATCTACACCAGTCCAGCTACTGATGCCCAACAGTTAATCTACAGTTATATTAATTTGTGGTTGGACCCGGGCATTGTGAGTAGCCTGAATGGAAGCTTCATCTGCCCACCAAGTTTTAAATTGTAGGAACTGAGCAGGAGATAGACAAGCTCAGGTAACAGCATCCCAGTCAGGAGGAATCATCCAACTGAAGACAGCAACATTCTGTAACAGTCCCATTACAAAAGGAGAACCTGGTCCATATTGATTAACAGCTTGTTTAAATTCTTTGAGTGATTTAAAAGGAAAAGGCTCAAATGTAGCTATAATATTTCCCTGTTCATCTGGGAGTTGTATTCTAACAGGGAACTGTCAAACCTCTGTGTCACCTTCATGTCTAGCTTGCTGGATTCCTGCCTGAATAGAAATGAGAGCGATTGCTCAAGGCGCTGCTCAAACAGTCACTGGGGCAACTACTTTTGACCCAGTGTCCTCTGAAACAGAAGGATCTGGAGGGTCAGGCCAGTCTTTTTCTTCAAACTAAAGAGGGGGTACAGAAGGGGAGGGATAAACCTCTCCTTCATTTGCCGCTTTAGCTTTAGCTTGCAAACAAATCTGCTCTGTCACCTCTTCTGTTACTTCATTATATTCTCCTTCTTCCTCATCATCAGTGTGAAAAGGTTCCAAGGTGGAACGAACCAGAGCTGACACTTGACCCATTGTTACCCTGATGCTTCTGAGCTCCGCTTCTTACTCACCACAGGGATTGCTTAAGAGTAGTCGAGTGTCCTCCAGCATAGCTCCACATTCTCCAAACACCACTGTAGTGACACTTCAACCTGGTTTCGAACCTCACGTATGGGCACCATGTGCTGGGACCAGCTCGGTCGTGGAGACTCTAACCCAGCAGCGCTAGAGGAATTAAAGACAAACACACAGAAATATAGAATGCAGAGTGGGAATCAAGGGGCTGGCAGCCTTTAGAGCTGAGAGCCAGGAACAGAGTTTTCCCACACATTTATTGACAGCAAGCCAATGATAAGTGTTGTTTCTATAGATATAGATTAGCTAAAGGCATTGCTTACAGGAAACAAAGGGATAGGCTTTTGCTAGTTATCTGCAGCAGGAACATGTCCTTAAACCACAGAGCACTCATGCTATTGTTTGTGGTTTAGGACTGCCTTAAGCAGTTTTCCACCCTTGGCGGGCCAGGTGTTCCTTGCCCTCATTCTGGTAAACCAACAACCTTCAGCATGGGCATCATAGCCATCACGAGAATGTCACAGTGCTGCGATTTTGTTTATGGCCAGTTTGGGGGCCTGTTTATGGCCAGATTTGGGGGCCTCTTTCCAACACCAGTCCAATCTCAGACTCCTGGGATGATGCGATTCTCCGGACTTAGCCTCTCAAAGTGCTGGGGATTACAGGCATGAGCTACCACACACAGCCTTATACTGTGTTTCATACATTATCCTGATTTTTCTGTTTCATCTATGACTTAATGAGTTTTCTTGCTATGAACCTAGACTTGCTGGTAAGACTTGAAAGCACATTCAAGTATATTTTGGGACAAGCTGTGACTGGCAAAGTTTTGAGCCTTGTGGAAAGAGCAACCTTACTGACCTGTCAGCTATCAATTCCCCATCACTACTATCACTTCTGGAAGCACATTTTCCAAAACCCCTTTTCTCTCTATGGTTTCTTTAGAGTTGCTTAACCAGAGGCCCTCCCATGAGATTGGGAAGTCAGAGTGGTGGATTCATGTACACTGACACCTGAACTAAAGCACGTGGAGTTATGTGTGGACTGGACAATCACCTGGAGACGTGCCGCAGGCAGCTGAGAGCATCAACACCCCCACCCTGGTCTTCCCAGACAGGTCTGAGGATCATCACACAGGTACTCAGCACATACCACCAGGGGCAGGTGCACTCTGACTTCTGTAGGAGCACCTGAGAATCCCTTGTCTCTAGTGGCTACTTCATGAATAACGTACCATATGCTTCGAAAAGACTGTGGTTTAGACTCTAATTTGATCAACTTGAAGAATTTATCCTTGAAATACCGAGAATATCTTCTCTTTTGCTGTATGAATTCCAATTATCCCGTAACACAGACTCCTAACGTGGACTTATACCTCTTCCTTATTCATTCAGGACAGGCATTGTCCTGTCTTTTCTGCTGGGGATGAGGGAAAAATAGGCTTAAGTTTCAGAGGAGCCTCCCTGAACCCCTCTACAAAAGTCTTCCAATGACTTTCAAAACCTGATTGAATTTAACAAATGCTCTTATCAGATAGAGGCACCAGGAGGAGCATCTGGGGTGGCTCAGCCTCACACATCTGCTTCCTTGGGGGTTTATGTTATGACTTGTAACACTGTGGGAGGGGTACCATAACCATGCTGACAGTAATAAGTTGCAACATCTTCAGGCTGCAGGCTGCTGATGGTGAGAGTGAAATCTGTCCCAGATCCACTGCCACTGAACCGAGAGGGAATCCCACTTTGCAAACTGGATGCAGCATAGATCAGGAGCTTAGGAGTTTTCCCTGGTTTCTGCTGATACCACGCTAAATTACTATAAATGTTCTGACTTGCCCGGCAAGAGATGGTGACTCTGTCTCCTACAGATGCAGACAGGGAGGATGGAGACTGGGTCATCTGGATGTCACATCTGGCACCTGAGATTGGAAACATAAAAACAAATATTCTTAATATTAATCATGTTACCAGAGGACTTCCCTGAAGTTTCAGCCAGAACTGAGCACACTGACTGAGTAAATTCCTAGTGTTTTCCTTCCTTACTTGGGAGCCAGAGCAACAGGAGCCCCAGGAGCTGAGTGGGGACCCTCATGTCCATGCTGTGTCCTCACTGAGACTGACTCCTGCACAGGGTGTGACCAGCCTATTAAAAAGTCTTCAGGGCAGGAGGCTGTGCTCTGGAACATGCAAATCAGCAGGGGATGGGGCAGGCTGGGCACAGCTGCAGGGCTGGCTCATCTCAGTAACTCAGCACAGGGGAAATATCCCCAGGGTCCCAGGTCATACCAGAGCAGTATAGATTTGCCAGGAGATAATGTATTTCTCTCTAGGGCCACTGTTGTGACAAGAGATATTTTGAGGGAAAAAAAAATCAAACTTTAATACAAACCTAAGGACTACATGGAATAATATATTTTATATTTGTATTGGGAGTGTACAGGAGAGTATAACCATTTGTAGGGAACATCTAATAAAGTCTTAGAGGGTGGATCTATCAGGTCTTCAAGTTACTTGAATGGATGCAGAGAGTAACAATCCCTTTTGCTATACTAACAACACCTCCGTGATTGTCACAGAGTTCCCATTGTTTCATGTGAGAGAAACAGTCTTTATCAGAAGCATATTTAATACACTCCAAAGTATTTGTAGTGACCATAAACATTCATTATTACCAGTATGTTTTCAAGCAATTCCCTTCAGAGGCACAATAATGATGCCGTGATTCCTCAGTGCCTCTGCCACTCACAGATCTTCCATTATCCAGAGCTACGGGTCTCTTTAGTACCCAGGGTCTCAATGGGCAGCAGCTTCATCTTGGTTTGCAGCTCCCCTTATTCTACACATTTTTCTGCTCTTGGGTATTATTTCCCATAGGTCATCAGTATGAAGGGTTGTCAAGTACTGCTAGATCTGTTTACTTCAGAAAACACCTCTGTTTCTTCCTCCAACTGTTGAAGCCTGAATCAGGATAAACTTGAAACTCCGGGTCAATCTAGACCCCCACATCAACTGCCTCCAAAGAAAGAAGACCAAGTTAATGCATCTTGCTTAATGCCCTGATCTGCCTTTTCCACCAGAGTGTTAGTGAGTGTTCAGGTACAGTTCTCGAAAAACTTGGTTCTCTGGAAAGCAGGGGAGGGACAGGCCCTAGGGAAAAGCCAGGTCAATGAACACTTTCTCTTCTGTGAGGGTGGCAGCTACTCAGTGCATGTCCCTGCCCTGCACCATCAATGCCACTTTTCTCTTTGACCCTTTAGCAGTGAGTGGGGACATCATCCTGACTCAGATGCCAGCCTCTTTGCTCCACATTCAGAAAAGAGAGTCTCCATCTCCTGCCAAGTCACCGCCCATGTACATGGAGAAATGCTTTGAATCTGCACAAAACTTGGAAACAGATTTGAACCGCTATACCTCACATGTCTGCCTCTGCCCAGGCATTCCAGCCTGGTTGTGCAGCAAGGGAAGTGGAATCAACTACATCAACATGAGAAGACTAGAGCCTGGGGAGTCCAGGGAGGATTACTCATGCATCACTAAGGGTGGCCAGACTGCAGTGGTATAGCTGGTACACAGATTTCCTACTGCTTTCCAGAGGCCTGAATTTCAAGAGAAGTTACTGGTAAACTGTTTGCTAAGATTTACGTTCAGAAAGAAGCAGTTCTGGATTGCGATACACAATTTCGTGTGTGTGTGTGGGGGGGGTAATATAGCTGTCACTCTTGCTACCCTTTCCATTTTCCGTTCACTATATTTCTGCTGACCCCCGTTGGCCATATCTTTTCCTCACTGCTCTATCTGAAGCTGGAGAAGGCAGCCCTGACTGCACACATGGCCTATCACAGCACCTGGAATGAGCATCCTCTAGGAAAGCCCTCAATAAGTGAGGACAGGGGAGGTGTATACATACCCCAGCTCCCTCCCTTCTGAGGTGGAATAATACCGAGACATTTTCCCATGTTTCCACGTGGACTTGAGCTCCATTCATGCTCAGTGGTAGCTTCTTGTTGAGGACACTTTTGTTATCACTACTCTCTTTCCTTTCTCACTGCCTTGTTTCCTCCCAGTGTTTCCTGTGCATTGTAAATATGCTGCTGGCATGGGCATCATTGTCTCTGAAAGATCCAACCTAAGATAGTGTACAAACCCTTGTTTTTGGACAGTAGATTCTGAATATTTGCCAATTTTCTTTTTCATGCATAGGGATATTCAGAAAATTTAGGAAACACCTGAATTATCTGGGAAAGACAGCATCATCACAAGCGTCTTTATAATAGGGACAAGTGGGGGTAACAGTCAGAGAGGAATGGAGACAATGGAGAGGGATGCTTCAGTGATGGAGAAAGGGGCCAGGCAGCCCGGAACATGGGGCTGTCTTTGAAGATGAAAAACTGAGAATCAGATTCTCTCCCCTGGAGCTTCCAGAAGGAATATAGCACTACTGGTACCTCGATTTTAAATCAGGGAGACTTCTCACCGCCAGAACTGTATGATAATAAATTTGTGTTGTGTGAAGCCGGTAAGATTCTGGTAACTTGTTACAGCAGGAGTAGGAAACTAACACAAGGGGCAGGGGTGTCTTTTACATCCTTAAGGGCATGGCCACCATCTGTTCTTCCAAATACTTTTATCTTGTCATTTTGTAGTGTCAATTTTAACAAGACACATAGAAAATTTCACTGTGAAGATCGCTAGAAGAATCCTTGTAATGTGTAAATGCTCTTGGATAAATCCTTTGATTGACTCTCGTACTCTCTGGATACGTGATTATTAACTCTTGTATGCTCTGAATATGAGAAAAGTAGGGGAATATTTGTCCATTTGTTTTCATATTAGGAGGAGAAATCAGATTTACAGTACACAATTTGAGGGGGAAGGACAGGGTCAGAGAGATGCGGATGGTAGACAAGATGCAAAGTGTTCAGGACAATGCAAGGTATTGCCTTGCCCCTGCCCTCAAATATTAAAGAAAGACATTTAATATTTGTAAAGACTTTGAGGAAGTTTTGCTTTGTAGACAAAACTGCATAAGGGCCTGAGTTTATAATTGGGGTAATCACGGTAAGGTGCAGAGGTAGCAGGGAGCTTGTATTGAGAATTTCACACCACCCTTCTGGCTTTGTCTCTTCTCTGAATTTAAAGCCATTCAATCCTCTGTGAAACAAACGTGGCCACGTGGAAGTAACATATTTAAGGTTATGCAGACGATGGTTCCAAGCTCAGTCCTGAAAATTGCTGACCATGTGTCCTTGGGCAAACCACCTCTGTTGAAGTGTTTCAACTCTGGGCTCTGATGAACAGTTTACTCGTCTGAAATGTATCACCAAGGGTGTCAAGGGCTGTACTGAGGATTTCTCTAGTTGATGCACTAGGAAATGTACCTGTACATATATGTATATGAAAAGACTACTTAGGGCTCCTTGAGTATCTTAGAATGAAGATTCTAGATAAGATACTACTAGTCAGATGTCATTATTATTATTATTATTATTATACTTTAAGTTCTGGGGTACAAGTGCCCAGTTTGCAGATTTGTTACATAGGTGTACATGTGCTGTGTGGGTTTGCTGTACCCATCAACTCATCATTTACATAGGGCATCTGTGGTCAATTTTAGAATAAGTGTGATGTGCTGCTGAGAAATAAGTATATTCTGTTGATTTGGGGTGGAGATTTCTGTATATGTCTATTAGGTCCACTTGGTCCAGAGTTGAGTTCAAGTCCTGGTTTGGTGTATTTATTTACTTTTTTTTCGAGGTAGAATCTTGCTCTCTTGCCCAGGCCTGAGTGCAGTGGTGGGGTCTCGGCTCACTGCAACCTCCGCCTCCCGAGTTTAAGGGATTCTCCTGTCTCAGCCTCCTGAGTAGCTTGGACTACAGGCACATGCCACCATGTCCAGCTAATTTTTTGTATTTTTCAGTAGAGACAGGGTTTCATCGTGTTAGGCAAGATGATCTCAATCTCCTGACCTCGTGATCTGCCACCTTGGCCTCCCAAAGTGCTGGTATTACAGGCGTGAGCCACCAAGCCCAGCCTCAGATGTCATTTTCAACTAAGAATTCTCATTATTTATTCTGTAACTAATAGATGCCCTGTATACACTGTGGGATTTCCTGTACAATGTTTCCATCATGAACTTCTTCTAAGCAATCATGTGTAACATTAGAGAATTGAAGGTGGAGACTACAAATCATCATAGTAACTGGAGGCTGGATTTATCCTAAGCCCCATTTTTATTAAAATTCTTGGGCTGCTATAACAAATTACTACAACTTCGGTGGCTTAAAACAACAGAAATATATTCTCCTATAGTTCTGGAGGCCACCAGTCCAGCACTAGTTTCAGGAGTCGAGAGCAGGCTGTCATCAGACCAAGCTTCTTCAGGGACTCCAGCGGGGGAGTACACTTTTTGGCTTCTTCCAGCTTTTGTTTGCTTCAGCTTTCTTTGGCTTGAGTCTACATCACTTCAATCTCTGCCACTGTCTTCAAATTGCCTTCTCTTCTGCAGGCTTTGTTCAAATGTCTGTCTATGTCTATCTTATAAGGACAATCGTGATGTCCTTATAAGATAGAGATAGACATTTAACAAAGACAGGCCCATTTAGGGCCCACCTGGTCAATACAGGATAATCTGCCCATTTCATAATCCTTAATTTATATGTTCAAAGGCTCTTTTCCTATATAAGGTATATGTATAGGCTGCATGGAATGGAACCTGATCATTGGAGCATCATACTCAGCAATAAACCATTAAAGAACGTACTGTCAGTGTTGGTACTATACACACATCACCACCCTTCTCTCTCTCGCCTCCTTTCCCTGTCTCTCTTCCTTGTGATTATAAATCTCCTCACTGTCGTAAGTGTATCCAGTGCCACCTGTGTCCAGGTTAGAGCAGCACACATAGGAAGGTCTTGTTGTGGTTTTGCTTACAGACCTGCTCCATCCCTCATTATCATTCAGAAGAAAGGACACAACCAAAGACAGCCCTCAGCCATCTGGGGAGAAGCTGTCTTTACAGGGGACAGTCACGAGCTATCATTCTCTGAACCTTTGCTTGTCTTCAGATGCCTGTGGGCGTGAGCCCTCAGTGGGGGTCTGTGTGGCCCCTGATTCCAGTAGGATCCAACAGGATCCTTATCAGAATATCTGATTCACAGAAGGCAGCGAGTGTAAGGTAGGAGATCGTCAGGATTTGTACTCTGAGCACTGATCACACCAGTCATGACAACACTGACCAGAAGAGGATCTGGACAAAACAGGATGCACTACAGAAACTGGCCCAAACCAGCTAGAACCCAGATGGTGACAAAAACGACCTCTAGTGGTTAGACAGCGTGAGCTGGTCTTCCCTCGGGGGCTCCCGTCAGACAGAGTGGCCGCCATGGCTCAGTGGTGTTTGGTCATAGTATAAAACCCCTCCATGGTCTTTTCACAGCCCCCCTCTGACTGCAGTGATGTGGGATTTCTCTGTCCAACATTCATGGCTCAGGCAGCTTCTGGGACTCTGTTCACAATGGGAGGTCATGAAGGTAGTTAGGCTGCTGATGGCCAGAGTGACATCTGTCCAGACTCACCCCCTTGACCTAGGCAGGCATCGTGTCCAGGGGGCAGTGGGAACCAGCAGGAGCTCAGTGTCAGCCCTTATTTCACACGGAGCTAGGCTAGGACACTGTTATTACCCTGACTGGCCCTGCTGGTGAGAGTGACCCTGTCTCCTGGAACACAGGGAGGACCTGGAGATGAGCACCACGCAATATCCCAACTGTCATGTAAGTGGGGTACAAATATGAACATTCCTAAATATTAATTCTAATACTTCATTCTGTTTGATTAAATTCTGTTGAGAAATCAAAATGGGCTAAAAACTTCATCTTCAAGGAAACATTCATGTTTAATGCACAGAAACTGAAGTTGAAGCCTGAGTCCTCTCTCCTCACCAGAGAGTTGGAAAAGCAGGAGGAAGAGGAGCAAAGCTGGGTCCCCATGTCCACGAGGGCTTCCTGAGGTTGCTCCTGTTCACAGAGGGTGGGGAAGGTGGATGAGTCAGCTTGTGCTGCCACATTGAAAAACCTGGACTGGATGGTGTAAACCACAGCATTTAATTTTCAATTAAATTAAATTAAATGTCTGGTGCCTGGAATATCCCAGATGGATGCTCAGCAGGGTTTGTTTTCTGATAAAGACTTTCTTCCTGGTTTGCAGATGCCACCTTCTTTCTCACCACGTCTTTACACAGCCTTTCCATTGAGGGGAAGGCAGTTAGAGAGAGAGAAGAAAAAGGAGAGGTCTCTGGATCTTATAAAATCACAAATCCTACTGGATCAGGGACTCCCCTCTTATGACCTCAATTACATCTCTCCAGGTCCTAATTTCTACAGTCACATTGAAAATTAGGGTTTCAATATGAATCTGAGGACACAATTCAGTCCATAGCAGGCGGGACAAGGCCAAGGCCGTTAATCCAGCCTCAGGGCACGGGGCCGGTTCCCACAACTCAGCACATGAGTGGTTCCTCCCACCTGCCCTGGTCATGGGAAAGATTTGACTCTAACTTTAGGACTCCCTGTTGATAATGGGACACTAGCATTTCTACTTTCCCAGGGTTCCTAACACCGTGGAGCTGTCTTCTGTTTATTGTGGAGCGTGTTTGCCATCTTCAGGCAGGTCTCTGACATAGCAACTTATAGGACATATGATTCTGTGATTGGGAAAATTAATTATTGATTAATTAATCGTAAGTAACAAATTAAACAATACATTGAATCAGAAAAAAAGGAGGGCCAAATGAAGAGGTTAAAAGGAGTCTGAGTATCTTAAAAAGACATATTCCTTTCAAACAACAACAGTTAGAGTCATAGATTTTTTCAACAAATAACTTTTTAGCAGCAATTATGAATTGTAAATGACAGCATCAAATAGGCTGCCGTCTATATAAGTTTATAGTCAAAAAATATTTTCAAGAATCATGTAAACACATTTTCATATTAAAACAAGCAACGAATGTGGGTTTATCAGCAGATCCACTCAATGGAAAATTTCTCAAATGTGTGATTGAGTCAAAAGAACATTTGTCCCTGATGGAAAGCTCCAGGATTTTTTGTTTCTGTTTTTGTTTTTAGTCTTTAGAAGAAAACAGCTTTCTCTCCACTCTGTTCCACCTCATGCTACTGAGGATGGCTGGGCAGGCTGTGACTGTGAGGAAGGAGGAAGGCTGTGTACTGAGGGTGGTCGTGCCTGCTGCCCATCTGAGTGACCTCATGGAGCAGAGCCACCGACACCGCCAAGGCCACCTGCCTGCCTCTGCACTGCCATGGCACAGACACAGAAACCTTGTCCCATTTAGTTCACCATATTAACAGGCTTCTATGTAATAAATTTGATTATGCTTTGATTCTCCTTGTATCTCTCCCCTTTCAGTTTTTTAGATCATTTACTTTTCACTATTTTGCCTTGAGAATATATGCCTTTGGGATATCAGCAGCATGTATATTGTAGATTTGTTTGCTTTCACTAAAATGTAACTAACTACCTTGAATGGGTTTTTATTTTATCTCGTTTCTCACAGAAAAGCAGAAACTCAAGGTGACTAGGTGCTCTCAATCACAGGGCTGCTAAAGGTGACGATGGTATTGCTTACCTTGTGCTCTTGCGACTTACATTTTATTTTGTTTTACTGCATTCTGCAATAAAATATAGGCACAATGATGCATTAATTAGTATTTTTCAATAGCATATTGAGTGACTTATATTTCTTAATTTGAGGGCTTCGGTCTAATAAATACCTATATACATTTTACCATGAAACTTTTAAACCTAACAGAAATGACACATTGGAATGTTAATTGCACTTCCTACGGAATCTGCTATCTTGAAATAAATTATCTCAAGTATTATTTAAACCCTTAACCTGCATCAGGATCTTGTTCTATTGATTCAATCAGTCTTTTGTGTCTCTACACATGTGTTACCACATGTGACAGACATCACTCATCATTATTCGGGTTCATGGAAATTTATTTGGCAGAAAGATCAGATCATGGATGCAGATTAGTGGTAGCACAAGTGGTAACACGTGTCAGAAATGACTGGTTTGGGGTAGTTTTCTACATGATAACACTTGGTCATATTGCGAAATTGCTATGTTCCCACTTCCCAAACTTTCTCTCTCCTTCACCAGTCGCGTGAAACTGCCCTCTAGCATTATGGTGGAGAAAGCACTACTGCATTTTTAACAGAAAGCATTTCTGTTAGGTTTAAAAGTTACATGGTAAAATGTATATAGATATTTATCAGACTGTAGCCCTCAAATTAAGGAAGCATATAAATTTAGAGCACTATTGTCAATGGAATCTACTAAGAGCATAATTTTTCTATGCATTTACAACTGAAATAGAAGATTCAGATTTATTTTCAGGAAGAATGTCATATAAAAGTAATGCATTCATTCATTCTTAGAATCATTTTCTTATGACAACAGAGCACTAAATATTTTCTCTTTAAAAGGCTATGCCTGTAAAATATTTTTAAAATTCTAAGATTTGAGAAGGAAATAAAATCTCATTTAATTCTGCATTGTTCCTGTGGCACATTATGTAAACTTTATGTTCTCCATCTGAATTATTTTGTTTATTTTCAAAGCCCACTTTTGGAATCGCAAGAATTCTATGCCAGAGTCCTCAGCAGCAAACTCTGCCCTGTATTCTCCAACAGCGTACTCCTCTGCAGACACAGAGACCCTGCTGACCTGCTCGCCAGACAAGCAGTGCATGTGAGCAGCTGGGACACCCCAGAAGAAGGTTTCTGTTCAGTACTGTACCACTGTGGAAGGAAACTGTAGGACTGCCATGCAGTAATAAACCCCAACATCCTCAGCCTCCACTCTGCTGATTTTCAGTGTGAAATCAGTGCCGGAATCACTGCTACTGAACCTGTCTGAAACTCCAGAGGCCCAGTTTGAAACAAAATAGATCAGGAGCTGTGGAGATTGGCCTAGCGTCTGCAGGAATCAATACAAATAGGCGTATCCATCATTGGGCAAGAGGCTCTGACTAGACCTGCAGGAGATGGGGGCTGGTTCTCCAGCGGAGACAGGCCAGGAGAGTGGAGTCTTGGTCATCACAATATCCCCACTTGGTCCTGAAATAATAACAGAAAAGTGCAAAGTTTATATAGACACATTATGAGCAACTTTCATAATTTCCTTATGATACTGATTTACAGTTATACGTATTTTCAAGTTTTGATTTATATCATGGAAAACAGACTTTCTAAAATGAACCCATTATTTGCCAGCCAGCGGGGAACTCCCCAGCTAACTGCCTGAGCCCACCTGACTCCACACACTGTGGACACATTCCCTCTTTATTTTCAAGATCTTAATCAGAGCAGGAGTCATTGTTCCTTGGAGGTGAATCCTGTTTATTCTTAAGACCAAAATATGAATTTTCTTTCCTGGAGCATAGATAATGTGACTCTAACACATGATTGAAATAAATATGGAAAACCGTGGAGCCCCCAGAACTCACCTTCTAGTCCCATTTTCCCACCTCATTTCACTTCTGTCTCTACCAGGGAGCCAGAGCATTAGCCGCCCCAGGAGCTCAGCGGGGAGCCTCACTGTAAGAAGGTGAACTGAGGAGACCTGATCAGTCAAGGCAAGGTTAGACCTGAGCTTTTATCTCAGACTCACAAGGGAAGGTCCTCCCTGGAGGACAATATGCAAATCACCTGGTGGGGGCAGCAGTGTGGAAAGGGTCTATGGTGTAGGGGGTATATCTCTACTGTGAACAATGTGACATAAAATGTTCAATGGAGCAAAACAAACATAGTTCAAGTCAAGTATGCCTGTAGCAGGTGAGGACAGGACACACTAGGATCTCCTCCCAGTGACGTGACTGAGCATCCCTGCAGCTATGAGGACAGCAGGAAACTTTAGTGGCTGCTCCAGGGATTATGTGGCAGCCAACACTGGAGGGTCTGTGGGACTTGTGTACCCAAAGTAGTTAGGAAGGAAGAGGCTCTGGATGGTGCCCTGGAGAGATCTGGCCCCTGTTCACACAGAAGAAGAACATGTACCTGTGACTGAGGCCTCATGTCCTCTTCCTCAAAGACTTTCTAGGCAACTGCCTGAGCCCACCTGATTCTACCTGCTGTGGACACATTCCCTGGCACCACAACCTCTCCTGCCACACTGAGAGGCTGAGCTTCCTTGGAAGAGTTGTGTTTGGGGCCATCACACTGCACAGGGGCCCAAGGAGTGTCCTGGTCACAGGAGGATGTGCAGCATCTCAGGGCTCCAAAGTAGTGTTTGTGATGGTGAAATCCCTAGAATTTTGGTTAGATGTGAGTCCCCACTTGTCAATACCTTCTACAGACATGTCATTCTTTATTTTGCAAACTATTTTCTATAAACCGTCTTTTCTTTGTTTTGGTACCTTTCGGTTAAGACTGTAATTTTAATTGTGCTACCTTTAGTCTCCACACTAATGATTGTGGGAGTGAAATCAATAGATTTTGGATTGGTTGTGTGTTCTCACTCATGAATGGAAAAGTAAAGACTTGTCATTCTTTGTATGTGTGACAAATTCTTTGCTATATTCCTCTTTCTTTCTTTCTTTCTTTCTTTCTTTCTTTCTTTCTTTCTTTCTCTCTCTCTCTCTTCTTTCTTTCTTTCTTTCTTTCTTTCCTTCTTTCTTTCTTTTTTGATATTTCCGTTTAGAAATACAATTTTAGTCTGCACATGGTGGCTCACGGCTGTAATCTCAGCACTCTGGGAGGTCGAGGCGGGTGGATCTTGAGGTCAGGAGATTGAGACCATCCTGGCTAGCACAGTGAAACCCTGTCTCTACCAAAAATACAAAAACATTAGCCGGGCGTGGTGGCGGGTGCCTGTAGTCCCATCTACTGGGGAGGCTGAGACAGGAGAATGGCATGAACCTGGGAGGCAGAGCTTGCAGTGAGCTGATATCGCACCACTGCATTCCAACCTGGGTGACAGACTGAGACTCCCTCTCAAAAAAAAATAATAATAATAATAATAAAATTTTAAATTCACTCACCATGGGATCCATCATCTTAGAATAGACGATCATTTCTGATGTGATTAAATTTTCTAACAAGAAAAAAGGTATTTTGTCCTTTTAATACAAACATTTCTTTAAGCATATCACCTCATGACAGGTAACTGACATGCCCATGAATAATTCATAAATATTTTTGGAGCTTTATTTTAACTGAATATATACAAATCATACATTTTTCTATACCATTACCACTAGAATATACACATCAAATTTATTTTAGGTAATGATCACATTGTGTAAAAATAATATATTTACTTACTTCAAATCCTTTTATTGTTTGTTTATGACCACTTAATATCAAAGTTGTCATTTATCAAAACCTGCTGGATTACATCCTGCTGGGCCTTCTGCTGAGCATGTCAGTGGTTGTGACAACTCCCAGACCCAAACAGTGGTCTCTGCTAGACCTCCTCTAAGGATAGAATAAGTTTCAGAAGCTCTGCCTGGCTGCTGTGATTTGACTAGAACTGAGTGACATGACCTCAGGTCTCTTTGCACAGGGACTTCACTAAACCTTTGGTGATTACCAAACTAAATGCTTACTCATGACATTACTTTCCTGTGAGACTCCCAGCGGCACAGGCTCCACCCAGGAAGCCAGGCAGCAGTGCCTTCAACTCTGTGGTTCTTCACAAGAAGCATTTGGCCTCTTTTTGGATCCACATCACCAGCTGCCATGGCCACCACCAGGCACATCCCCACCCACCATAATCCAAGGGCAGTTTAACTGAACAATAGTTGATCCCTCCTGTGTTCTCTTCATGCACACATTCCTGCAGTCTGCCCAATCTTGAATTCTGAACTTTGGATAATAAGACAGTTTACATCATCCTGTATTTCTTCAGTGATCCATGGAAAATACTACATCTTTGCTACACTGCATCTTCCAGCATATGCATTTTATTTTTAAAACCAGCTTTCAAATTTTCAAGAACTCCCTTTTCTATCAGCAAGAGGTAGCTGTAATCAAAGATTTTTAGTATTAGGAACTTGCGTCTGCTTTGAAATTACAAAGTCTATTTGACACTCACAACTAAGATGTTACTGATTGTCCTCAGCCAGCTCCCCCTGAGGAGAACTAGTGAAGAATCCTGTCTCTATCATGGAGTGGAAAAGAATGGCAAATAGAAGAAGCAGGAATTTAAAAGGTGGGAAAATCCCAATTTTACATATAACCAAATATTTTCTTTAAAAGGTACCCAAAACTGTTAAACCCTAAGAGGTACTCAACGTGTTTTGTCAGAAATGATCAATTGTCTGGCTATTTTGCTCAAATTTAAACAAATGTAGGCAAGGAAGGAGGATTCAGATGAGCTTCCATTCTCCTTTCCCTGTCTTCCTGATATTTTACTCACAGAGCCCTAGAACCTCCTCATTCTCCTGCTGCTTATGAGAGTAAAGACTGTGGCAAGTGACAGGAACATAAACAGGGGTGCTGACCTGGTGCAATGGTTCACACCTGTACTCCTAGCACGTTGGGAGACCAAGTCAGGTGGGTGTTTTGAGCCCATGAGTCTGAGAACAGACTGGGCAACATAGTGAAGCACCGACTCTACCAAAAAATATATATATATATAAAAATTAGCCATGCTTAGTGGCATGCACCTGTCGTCCCAGGCAGAGTCCTCAGCAACAAACTCTGCCCTGAATTCTCCAACAGCCTCTTCTCCTGCAGATTCAGAGACTCTGCTGAGCTGCTCTCCAGAAAAGTACTGCATGTGAGCAGCTGGGACACCTCAGCAGGGAGGTTTCTTTTCCAGGCTGTACCACTGTGGAAATAAACTCTATACATTGCATGCAGTAATAAACCCCAACATCCTCAGCCTCCACCCGGCTGATTTTCAGTGTGAAATCAGTGCCTGATCCACTGCCACTGAACCTGTCTGGGACTCCAGAGGCCCAGCTTGAAACAAAATAGATTAGGGGCTGTGGAGACTGGCCTGGCTTCTGCAGGTACCAATCCAAATAGGTGTATCCATCGTCACTATCCAAGAGGCTCTGACTAGACTTGCAGGAGATGGAGGCTGGCTCTCCAGGGGTGATGGGCAGGGAGAGTGGAGTCTGGGTCATCATAATGTCTCCACGGGATCCTGAAATAATGACGGAGATGTACAAGGTTATATAGATACATTTTGAGCAATTTTCATGATTTCCCTTAAGATGTTGATTTACAGTTACATTTTTTTTTAAGTTTTGATTTATATAATGAAAGGTAGAGTTTCTAAAATGAACCCATTATTTACTAGCCAGGAGGGAACTCTTTATTTTCAAGATCTTAATCAGAGCTCTTGTCCTTGTTCCTGGGAGGTGATTCCTGATTATTCCTGAGAAAAATAAAAGAATTCTCGATCATGGAGCATAGACCATGTGCCCGTGACACACGGTTGAAATAAGTATAGGAAGCTGTGGAGCCCCCAGATCTCACCCTCCCACCCCGTTTTATCACCTCATTTTAATCCTATCCTTACGAGGGACCCAGAGCATTAGCAGACCCAGGAGCTGAGCAGGGAGCCTCATTGTGAGAAGGTGACCTGAGGAGTCCTGATCACTCAAGGCAAGGTTAGAGCTGAGCGTTTATCTCAGAATCAAAAGGGAAGGTCCTTCCTAGAGGGCAATATGTAAATCACCTGGTGGGTGCAGTGGTGTGGAAAAGGTTGATGGGGGCAGGGGGAATGTCTCTTCTGTGAACAATGTGACATAAAATGTTTGTTGGAATAAAACAAACATAGTTCATGTCAAGTTTGCCTGTGGTCAAGGGAAGAAGTCTGTGACTGTGCAAGTTGGGACCTCGGGCAGGGACACATTGTGCAGTGTGTGCCACACAGAGAAAGCACGAGGACCCTGACAATGTGGAAATGTGTTTCTAGGATGTATCTCTGGGAGGTGAATGCCATCCTGCATGGCTCCCTCCAGTCAATCTAAAGAAGAAAACAGCCTCATTTCCACAAGCACTGACGGGCAGAGGGCCTGCAAATGAAAAGTGCTCCTGAGCCAGCTCAAGTGTTGCCTGGTGTCTGCTGTTTCCAGGGTAACTGGTCAACGTTGTTCAATGCAAGTGTTAGAATCTCCCCTTCCCTGGAAACTGGCGAGTGAGCCCCATCAGACTGCTCTGACCAAAGACCTCACAGAGAATGATGTGGGTCTCTACATTTAGAGACAAGAGCTTAGCATAAGTAAGAGGATAGGGGACAAGAATGCTATGCCTCAGGCGGTGAATATAAAAATTCCTGGTGACCAACTGTTCAATCTGTTATAATCCCATCATAATCATCTTACATATACAAGGTTAACCAGCAGGCTCCCATAGGGAAGAATTTCATAGGTTAATGATACAGAACAAATAAGAAAAAACATTCCATGATGTTTTTCCTAGTGGTTCTCAGGAAAATTCTTCCCATACAGTCTCCCTGGTTACGTGGGATCAGGTCCGATCAGGTCTTCCGGGTTCTTGCCAATCCTGAATGAGACCTGAGTCTCCGCCAGCCTGGATGTGCTGCAGCCACAGCCATGAGTGTGCAGTTGAGAAGCAAATTGTCTATGTGGGAAGATCAAGGACTGCATCTACAGTTTGATGTCTCAGGGTAACCTGAACCTGTAATTGACATTTTCATGGTTTCTTGGAAAGACACTCACAGCTCAGGGATGTGAGTCTGCCACACACCTGACCATTACAAAGGGAAACAATCTCATGTTTCTTCATTTGTTAGTGAAGTCCTTATTATTTAATTGAACAGTTCCTTAATAATGGTGCCGATACTAAACACCATCACAAGGACAGTCACATTTCTGGAAAAAGAATTACAGGAACAATGGAAAGAGTGAACTGTAATTGAAAGACTATGTAATCATGGGTCATTTAACAGAAATTCATAATTGATTGCCCAAGAACACAAACAAATGAAATTCTAGGTAACATTCCAGAGGAAAGCTCTGTTTAAATGTCTTATGGAATTCTAAGAAAATAACATGTTTTACATGATTGGAAAAGATAATTGAAAACACAACAATATTGACCTTTAAATATTGAACACCACTGCAATAATGTGGGTTAAGGAGATCAAATTGTAATTAAGAGTTTGGATTAGAATAAAGGCTCATATTTTACTATCTCAATTTTATTTACTCTTTTCTCATTGAATTTAGTAACTTTTGTGTATATGACTTTTCTTATGTAACTAAACAATTCTAATCTGCTTCTTAGTCTTCAAAATTCAGACTCCTAGTTAATCATAACAGTGAAAAAAGAAACATTAGAGGCTGAAGGAAAGGAAAAAGAAAACACAAAACACAGTCAGCCCAACTAAAGTGGAACTAGATGGTACCTCTTACTGCAAGTTTTAAATAATTATTCTGAAAGGGTGTTAAATGAAGAGTCAGGTCTATTCATCATCCAATCTGGAAACTTGAACGGCAGGAAAGTGAATAACAGTAAAACAAAAAAAAAAAAAAGAAAAGAAAAGAAAAAAGTGTCAGTTTTTCTTTTACTAAAAGTCAATTCTTGAAAACGTTATTTTTGCAAAGATTTCTTTAAGATGCTTGAATTTAAGATAGCCCTGCAGTTTCCTATGAGACTTGATAATAAATTGTTCAGAAGGTTAACACCGTGATTTTTAAAAATCTCATCCTCTGTTGCTTTACATAATCATAAAATGTGAAATCTTGTAAAGACCTCTTTTATTCAGAAAACGGTTTTAAATTACCATGTATTACCTATAGACTTAAAGAATAACATATCTAATTCTGATTAGAAACCTCCCTCTCTTATCTGTTGACACATTACACCAAGGCTTCGACAACAGCAGACAAAGCTGGTCACTCCACAGTGGACACAGATCAGAAGGTGTCAGAACCACCTCCATTCAGATCTAGGTGTGCAGCAGGCCTCTGCCTCTGTGTGTCTCTAACATGAACCATGGTCACCTGAATGAGGGAGGACTTATGCAGGTGGAGTTTATTGTGGCTGTGTCTCCTGTTTCTGATGTGGTTAGTTTGGGGTTCATAGAATTGGGAGCAATTGCATTATTCATAAGACTTGAGAAGAGTCTTAGAAGTGGAATTGATTGTGTTCATGACCCTGAGTCAGTGTGGACACTGTGATCCAATTTGTAGGGGGTTGGAAGGATTTGTGGGCTGCTCAAGGTAAAGAGATGGCCACCGAGGGGCAGTCACACACATGAGTTTATTGGATGAGGCTTTGACAGGTTTGCAGAGACAAGTCCCTCCCAGCAGTAATCTGTGCAGAGAATAAGGGGCCAGATTGATTCTCAAAATGATGGGACACTGGACAAGGGGCCGTGTGTCTAGGGGATGCCACATAGCAGCACAGTGGAGAGTTTCTGGTTTAACGTTTTCATAACTGGGGTTTATCTTATTGTTAGCAGATGTGGTTGAAATTGCATGGACATGCAAAGTAAGTATTTTCTGAAAGGCTGAAAATATTCTTCTTTTGGCTGTTTTAAAATAATTGCCCTGCAAAATTTCAGTGTGGAAAAGGCCATTAAGAAGTATACACAGTTTTGAGAAAAACAACATAGGGGCCAGGACACGCAGGTCATCTTTAGCTCATTTATATGTCACTGTTTCCAATTCTGTAGACTTTCTTCTACAGACTGTATCGGCCCATATTGTCCAAACAAACACTACCATGGATGAGGGTGAGAAACACAGAGACCTGTTCCCCATCTGGAGTACAATGAAGGTTATTTTGAATAAAGAGGAGAGGTTCCCTTTGGTTGAGAATTGAGACTAAGCCACCCATGGAGTGTCCCTCTGTGAAGCTGCAGGTCCTGTGACTGGATTCCTGGCTGGATTCCTGGCTGCAAGGAAGCTGGGGTGGAAGCTGTCTGCATTCTCTCACTAACTGTAAATTGTCACTCACTGGAGCATCGATTCACAGATAAATACTCTGGAACACAGAGAGCTCAGGGAATGAAGGCTCCGTGAATGTGTATCTTCTGCTTCTTAGAATCCATCTCTCCAGCACTGGAAGAAACAGGGTTGCTTGTATGTTGCATCTTCAGGCCCTGCTCTAGACCTGTCTAAGCTGAACCTGTTTCCAAATATTTGAATTATTGTTCTTTACTTTTTCTTGGAAAAATGTTTAGAAATCCTATAAACCTATACACACAGCTGTGGGATTAAGTGGTGAGCCTTGCTTCTGTTCTTGTTACTCTTTCTGCAGAGCCCACCTCACCTACCAACAAACTGCACAAAGAGAAACAATGATTCTGTTTCCTTCCTGAGCATTCTGTCTCTTAAAAGTTCCCTCTTGATTCTCACTCTTGAATAAAGGGGCTTCTGTCCTCAAAAGTAGGTCTCCATAAAACCATATCTTGCCTAGGAGGTTAGTAATTTTTTTTCACTCTTTGAATGTGATGTTGACCTTGTTGATCATAAAATACACCCTGGTTTACTTGAAAGGCAGAACGTGGCACATCTAAAATTTCTAGGGACTTAATTGCAGAATTTAGCCTTTTAAACTGTAGTGGAAGCTGCAGTTGATATGACAATTTCTGTGAATATAACAAGATAACAAAGTAAAGTAACTTTATTATTTTAACTTAAATCAGATAATTTACCTGTAGAACAAATGAGACTAGACTTTGAGAGGTCTCACATTCATAGCTTTTTCTTTCATATTAAATAATTCTAAGAATCCATGAAATACTTACATTAATTAAAATTAAATAAATTTTGAGACTGTCAGGTAAAATCAGGAATCCAATTAACTCACCTAAACTGATTCCTAAAATGAACTGAAATTGTCTTTGAGCTTCTTCCTTTTATCTCCCTCCAACAAAAATCAAAAATTGTGAATTGGAAAGAGATAAGAGCTGAATAAATTATTTAGTGATCATTCCATGTCTTATAATAATAATTAATAATATTAATTATTAATAACATTTCTGTTATTATTAATTAATAATTAATAATATTTCTGTTATTATTAATTAATTATATTATTAATATTAATCAATATTAATTAATAGTAATTCTAATAATTAATAATATCAATTATTAATTAATAATTAAGAAGTCTCTGCCTTGACAGCTGGAAATGGTGACCCTCTGCCCTTCTGGAAGCAGCAGCTTCACATCACAGTAGAGAATTTTATTATTACTTGGTTATTCTGGGGCAGGAGCTAAGGATCACCCAACTGTAAATGCTCTGTGAAGAAACAAATGCACTTATTTTGGAGTATTTCCAGATTTGATATTAACTTTTCTATAATATCTACCAGCAAAAAAATGATCAGTAATAAATTCTGACCTCCCAGGAGCAGTCAGGAATAAAATTATCATGTTTAACAAGTGAATAAAGGCATAATCTCTCGCTAGACACTGATTTAGCTGCATCTTACTCATATTCAATATTCTTACCCTAGTCAATTAGAAACATCCTCAAACTAGAAAATGGTTTATTTTGTATTCTGGAATCCTAGCAGATTTAGGCGGAAATTAAAACTGAAAATAAGAAGGTAAGCCAATCTATTACTCCAGGAAAATTGTTTATACAAAAATAATTCATGTAAGGAAAGAAAAAAGAGAGAAGCTTATTGATTCTATGGAAAATTAAAGCAAATGTTTACTAATCAGTAATAATTTTAAGTAAATCAAAAAGTAAGAGCAACATCTTTTGTTTCTGGCTTATCATCAAAGTATTACATTTCAATATAACTATTTTGTCTTGGGTTTAAATTAACCTCATAGAATTTCTCATACTAGGTCACTTTACTGAGAGACTGTAGAGGAAAAGGAAAATCATGAGGATCCTATTATGAAATTGCCCCATATTAACATTTGTAGAGAGACTGAGAGAAAGATACAACTTAAATGGCCATATTTGTAACATTAAAATATTTAATTTGCTTTAATTTAATTTGATTAAAAATCTAAAATCAACCTTTTGCCTAGAATTAGAAAAAAGATGATCATATCTTTAGAGAATTTGACTTGAGTGCCCTTGTGAGTGACTGACAAAAAGACTAGATGAAAGTTGGTGCAATAGAATCAAGGACAACACAATGTTAAATTTTAGACCTTCCTCATGAGAGAGCAAGTCCAGGTTGCCGAGGATAGCTTGGTCGTGGGGACCATAACCCAGCAGCGCTAGAGGAATTAAAGACACACACAGAGAAATATAGGGTGTGGAGTGGGAAATCAAGGGTCTCACAGCCTTGAGGGCTGAGATCCCTGAACAGAGATTTACCGACATATTTATTGACAGCAAGCCAGTGATAAGCATTGTTTCTATAGATTATAGATTTACTAAAAGTATTCTTTATGGGAAACAAAGGGATAGCCTGAAACAGAGAGAAGGGCTCTGGCTAGTTATCTGCAGCTGGAACACGTCCTTAAGGCACAGATCGCTCATACTATTGTTTGTGACTTAGAAATGCCTTTAAGCAGTTTTCCACCCTGGGTGGGCCAGGTGCTCCTTGCCCTCATTCCGGTACACCCACAACCTTCAGTACGGACATCATGGCCATCATCAACATGTCACAGTGCTGCAGAGATTTTGTTTATGGCCAGTTTGGGGGGCCTATCCCCAGCATGTCCTCCTTCTTGTTTTGCAAAGCAGTAAAAGCAAAGGCAGCTTTGTCAAGGTGAGCTACTTCTCACAGGAGTTGGGATCCACATCTACAGACTACACAAAGACAAACAACACAAATTAATAACACAATCATCATTGAAATCGCAGAGCCTGCAAGTGTTTTCTATCTATTTTAATGGGTTACTAGCTGCTAATCCATCTGCAGCTCCTTCAAGCACTCCAGTTCCTGGCATTAAGGTCAGGTGTGCTGGGGATGCTTTAAATATGTGTTCTTTTAATTTTGCAATATCCAAAGACAAGTTTGTAGATTGTCCTTCTAGATACTTTTTTATTCTTTCCCAAATTTTGATCTTATTAAGAGCCATTAGTAGTTTTCACAAATCCTTATGTTTAGTTCCTACAGAGGGCCATATCATTTGACGTTGAGGTGCCACTATACTGCCATGTTTCCAGATAACAGGAACTCTTGCCATATTTCTTACTATTTATGCCATCTGACCATTTTGTTTAGAGCAGCTGGACATAGTGCACCTGTGGGAAGTACACTGACAGGTGCAATTGAAGCTAAACATCCCCTTAGAGGATTGATCAATAATGATTCCATAGGAATGGTTGTGCAGCACCTCTGCCTGTTCTGCAGTGCAATTTTCCCAAACAAGTACATTCATTATTTCCGGCCAGGTTCAATTCTGTTTACAACTAGGTTTTTGAGGGTGGTATGCCTCAATTATAGGAGCAGATTTATTATGGTAAATACTGAGATCAGAAGGCGTGTGTAGCTGTGGCACAGGGTGATTACATCCAGGCATTATTGCCAGCCAGGATTGATAAATATGCCCAATAAGTATAATTGTTCTCTGTGTCAGCCCTTGCTGAAGGAATACTCATGGCAAAGGTGATCACTGCTATCATAGCTATCATTAAATTACTCATTGTGACTCTTTATCTCTCTTTCCTCAGGCTTTCTTCTGCCTTCTGTGACAGCTTCTTAATCTGTCCCCAGGTAGGTGGCTGTGTTCAACAGGTGTTGCAGGAGTCAGTTGGGGTCCTCCTCAGCATCAGTCTCGACATGGCTGCAACTGGGAGGCCCTCAGGATCCTCCCGGAATCTCTTCCATAGCACCTGGCTCAAGATAAGTTTTCAGGTGTCTTGATGGTATCCAAATCGACTGTTGATTTTGACCTGGAGAAACGCATGCATAACCTCTTCCCGAAGTTATTACTTTAACTATTTCTCAACTTTTTGTTATTGGATCTCTCCACCAAACCAGTTGTTCTGCTTGTCTTTACAGCTGGTTTCTGTAGATGCTGTTCAGCTGCTGATAACATCTGGCCTTTAGGCAGGCTCAAAAAATTTAAAGTCAGTAATGCTAGATTCAATTGCATATGGGGTGTCCCATAATCCCTGTTTCCCACTTTTTGCTTTTGCAACTGCTATTTCAGGGAGAGATTCATTCTTTCTACAATGGCTTGTCCTTGAGAATTATATGGGATGCCAGTAATGTGTTTAATATTCCATATAGAGAAAAATGTAGCTAGAGCTTGGTTAGTATAGCCTGGGGCATTATCTATTTTAATAGAAGCTGGAATGCCCATCACCACAAAACACTGCAAAAGGTGACATTTAACACAGGCAGGAGACTCTCCAGATTGGCATGTAGCCCAGACAAAGTGAGAAAAGGTGTCCACACATACATGTACATAAGCTAGTCTCCCAAATGAGGGAACTTCTGTGTGTCATCCATTTGCCAAAGAGAATTAGGTTCCAATCCTTGAGGATTAACTCTTCCTGTAAAAGATGAGGAATGCACCATTTGGCAAGTTGGGCATCATTGGATAATAGCTTTAGCTTCTTTCTAGGTAATGCTGTATTTGTGTTTGAGACCAGAGGCATTAACATGGGTTAATTTGTGAAAGTGTCTAGCATTAGATATTGCAGTAGCAACTAAGTGATCAGCCATTTGATTCCCTGCAGTCAAGGGTCCTGGAAGAGGTGTATGAGCCCTAATGTGAGTGATGTAAAAAGGGTACATTCTACTCCTAACTGCTGTTTGCATTTGGGTAAATAAAGTCATCAGTTGTTCGTCTGTATGAAATTGTAACTGAGCATTTTCAATTAACTGTGTGGAATGAACCACGTGTGAGGAATCAGAAATCACATTAATAGGCATATCAAAAGCAGTCAATACCTCAATTACAGCTACAAGCTCCGCTTTTTGAGCTGAAGTATAGGGCCTCTGGAAAACTTTACCTTTTGATCCAGAATAAGAAGAATTACCATTACTAGATCCATCTGTGAAGATGTTTTCAGCACCTTCAATTGGTTGAAATTTAGTTATTTTAGGGAGAATCCAATTAGTTAATTTCAAAAATTGAAATTATTTAGTCGTCGGAAAATGATTATCAAGAATACTCACAAAGTCAGCTAAATCGGTTTACCAAGTAAGACTATTTATAAAAGTTTGCTGTATTTGTGCCTTCATGAAAGGGACAATAATTTTTCCAGGATCATATCCATGTAATTTAACAATCTGAGTTCTCCCATTTCCTATCATAGGAGCGGTTTGATCCAAATAAGGAGTTAGAGTCCACGAATTAGTATGTGGAAGAAAAAGCCATTCTACCAAGTCCTGCTCTTGGACAGTAACACTAGTAGGTGAAGCCTGAGTTGAAAAAATTAGCAAATCTAGAGTCTTCTCTGGATCTATTCTTTTATTTGAGCCTTGTGCACTTGCTTCTCAATCAGCTGTAACTCTGCCTCAGCCTCCTTTGTGAATTGCCGGGGGCTAGTGAGACTAGGATCTCCTCTAAGCACAGAAAATAGATAACTCAGCTGGGCGCAGTGGTGCATGCCTGTAATCCCAGCAATTTGGGAGGCTGAGGAAGGCGGATCACGAGGTCAGGAGATCGAGACCATCCTGGCTAACACAGTGAGATCCCGTCTCTACTAAAAATACAAAAAAATTAGCTGGGTGTGGTGGCGGGTGCCTGTAGTCCCAGCTGCTGGGGAGGCTGAGTCAGGAGAATGGCGTGAACCCAGGAGGCAGAGCTTGCAGTGAGCTGAGATCGTGCCACTGTACTCCAGCCCAGGTGACAGAGCAAGATTCTGTCTCAAAAAAAAAAAAAAGAGATTACTCATGGCATATGTAGGAATGCCTAGAGCAGGTCGTACCCAATTAATATTCCCTAGTAATTTTTCAAAGTCATTTAATGTTTTTAATTGATCACTGAGTACGGATTTTTTTTTTTTTCGAGACGGAGTTTCACTCTTCTTGCCCAGGCTGGAGTGCAATGACGTGATCTCGGTTCACCGCAACCTCTGCCTCCCAGGTTCAAGCAATTCTCCTGCCTCAGCCCCCCGAGTTGCTGGGATTACAGGCATGCACCACCACGCCTGACTAATTTTTGTCCTGACCTCGTGATCCGCCGGCCTCAGCATCCCAAAGTGCTGTGATTACAGACATGAGCCACCACGACTGGCAGTATGGTTACTTTTTGTGGCACTAGTGCAGTGTCATTTACTAAGATCCCTAAGTAGGAATAAGGAGTAGTAGTCTGAATTTTATCCGGAGCTATAATTAAACTAGCATGAGAAATTGAATTTTGCAAGTAATCATAACATTGGAGTGGGGGTAGCACAAAGAATGTCATTCATGTAATGAATAATTTAACGCTGTGAAAATTTTTTACGAGTAGGTTCAGTTGCTTGCCCTACATATGTCTGTTAAATTATTGGACTGTTTAACATGCCTTGTGGCAACAATTTCCAGTGAAAACGCTTAGCAGGCTGTAGTTTGTTTACTGCAGGAATTGTAAATGCAAACCATTTACAGTCTTGCTCAGCTAAGGAGATATTAAAGAAACAGTCTGAAATCTGACTCTTAAATGCCAATTTTTTTGAATCATAGCAGAAGAAGGCAATCCTGGCTGTAATGCTCGCATAGGTTGTATAACTGAATTAATGGCTCTAAAATCTGTCAACATTCTCCATTTACCTGACTTTTTCTCTTTTTTTTGTTTCTTTTCTTTTCTTTTTTTTTTTTTTTTTGAGACGGAGTCTTGCTCTGTCGCCCAGGCTGGAGTGCAGTGGCCGGATCTCAGCTCACTGCAAGCTCTGCCTCCCTGGTTCATGCTATTCTCCCACCTCAGCCTCTGGAGTAGCTGGGACTGCAGGCGCCCGCCACCTCGCCCGGCTAGTTTTTCGTATTTTTTAGTAGAGACAGGGTTTCACCGTGTTAGCCAGGATGGTCTCGATCTCCTGACCTCGTGATCCGCCCGTCTCGGCCTCCCAAAGTGCTGGGATTACAGGCTTGAGCCACCGCGCCCGGCCCTGACTTTTTCTTAATAAAAAAGACTGGAGAATTCCAGGAGGAAAATGTTGGAGCTATGTGTCCTTTCTCTAATTGTTCAGTAACTAAATCCTCTAAAGCCTCCAGTTTCTCTTTACTCAGCGGCCATTGTTCTTTCCAAATTGGCTTATCCATTAACCATTTTAATGTTATAGGTTCTGCAGGCTTAACAACAGCTGCCATCAAAGATGATATCCTAAACCTTGGCGGGAACTTTGTCTCTCCACTTGAAGCAGTTCCTTTAAACCTTGCAAATCTTTCCCTAGTTCCATACCAGGGACATACACCTTTTCATGCATCATATGTTGACTTTAAGGGCTATATAATTGTTCTGGAATTAGCACTTCTGCTCTCTATTGTTGTAAAATATCTCTCCCCCATAAATTTATAGATACAGAGGTTGTGATTGGTTCAATAGTCACAGGTTATCAACCAGGCCCTTCACAATGCAAAATATAACTGCTTTGATATACTTCAGGGACTTTACCAACTCCATCTATGTTAAATTGAGTGGGTTGGATTGGCTATGCCTATGGCCAGTGCTGTAGAGAAATGATTGAAATGTCTGCTTTTGTATCTACCAAACCTTTAAATTTCTTTCCCTGAATAGTTATTTCACAGGTAGGACACTTATCAGTAATTTAATTCACCCAATAAGCTGCTTTGCCTTGTTTATTAGTGCTTCCAAATCCTCCTGTCCATTTAGTTTCACTTTTCCCCATTTCCACATACGGCATAATTAGGAGCTGTGCTACACGCTCTCCTGGCTCTGCTTTCCAGGGAACAGAAGTAGATATAACAGTTTGAATTTCCCCATTGTAATCTGAATCAGTGTCTCCTATACGTACCTGCACTTCTTTTAAATTTAAACTAGACCCTCCTAGAAGGAATCCTATCGTCCCCATTGGCAAGGATGCACAGACTTCTGTTGGCACCTATTGCAGGGGTTCCCCAAGCAGAAGGCTCACAGCTTTTGTGCAGCATAAATCTACAGCAGCACTACCGGCTGTGGCAGGGGACAGGCATTGTACAGGGGTGAGGGAGTGACCTGAGCCGGAAGTGCCCCGGTTTGGAACAGGGCCCGAGACAGGCCCCTCATGGAGTTTCCCAAAATCAGGTTTCCGTCCTTATCAAATTTAGAGTGATTAAGATTAGACCAACGTTTTCTTTTTTTGCATTTGGGATATATTCCAGGTTCAGCAGTTTTCTTTTTTCCCTCAACTGGAGGCCTGACTCACTGATTTTTTCTACGTTCTTTTTTAGTATGACCATGCTTCCCACAGTTAAAATAAGCTCCAGGAAATGGAGTATTTCCTTTACCCACTCTCAGCCCTGCCACAGCTTGTGCCAACAAAGTAGCTTTATGCAGATTACCTCTGATACTGTCACATGCCTTAATATAATCAACTAAATGTGCTTTCCCTCTAATAGGTCACAGAACTGCTTGGCACTCAGGATTGGCATTGTCAAAAGCTAGTAACTGCAACACTATATCCTAAGCAGCCGAATCTGCAATCACCTTTTTAAGAGACTCCTGTAACTGAGCTATAAAACCTGTATAAGTTTCTTTCAGCCCCTGCATAACAGCACTAAAGGAAGGGTATTCTTCAGCACCTGAAGTGAATTTTTCCCAAGCTCTAATGCATACTCCTCTAAGCTGCTCTATGGCATCATCCTGCATGACCACTTGTGCATCTAAACCAGACCAGAAGCCAACCCCCAAACTTGGTCTGCAGTTACATTAATTTGAGGTTGGGCCTGGGCATTGTGAACAGCCTGAATGGAAGCTTCATCTGCCCACCAACTTTTAAACTATAAGAAATGAGCAGGAGTTAGACAAGCTCAAGTAAGAGCGTCTCAGTCAGTAAGAATCATCTGACTGGAGACAGCAACATTCTTTAACAGTCTCACTACAAAAGGAGAACCTGGTCCATATTGATTAATAGCTTCTTTAAATTCTTTGAGCAATTTAAAAGTAAAAGGCTCAAATATAGCTATAATATTTCTCTGTTGATCTGGGGAGTGTATCCTAACAGGGAACTGCCAAGGCTCTATGTCACCCTCTTGTCTAGCTTGCTAGATTCCTGCCTGAGTAGAACTGAGAGTGGTTGCTTGAGGCACTGCTTGAACAGTCACTGGGGCAACTACTTTTCATCCAGTGTCCTCTGGAAAAGGAAGTTCTGGAGGGTCAGGCCAGTCTTTTTCTTCAAACTAATGAGGGGTACAGAAGAATAGGACAAACCTCTCCCTCCTTTGTCACTTTAGCTTTAGCTGGCAAACAACCCTTCTCTGTCACCTCTTCTGTTACTTCGTTATACTCTCTTTCTTCCTTATTATCAGTGTGAAAAGGTTCCAAGGTGAAAAGATGCAGAGCGGACACTTGTCCCATTGTTGCACTGGTGCTTCCGAGCTTTCCTTCTTACTCACCATGAGAACTGCTTAAGGGTACTCGGGTGTTCGCCAGTATAGTTCCACATTCTCCAAGCATCACTCTGGCGACCCTTCGACCCGGGTTCGAGCCCTACATATGGGCACCACTTGCCGAGACCAGCTCGGTCGTGGAGACTGTAACTCAGAGGCGCTAAAGGAATTAAAGACATACACACAGAAATACAGAGTGCAGAATGGGAATCAAAGGGCTGGCAGCCTTCACAGTTGAAAGCCATGAACAGGTGTACCTACATATTTGTTGACAGCCAGCCAGCGATAAGCACTGTTTCTTTTTTTTTTTTTTTTTTTTTTTGAGATGGAGTCTCACTCTGTCACCCAGGCTGGAGTGCAGTGGCCAGATCTCAGCTCACTGCAAGCTCCACCTCCCTGGTTTACGCCATTCTCTTGCCTCAGCCTCCCAAGTAGCTGGGACTACAGGCGCCCGCCACGACACTTGGCTAGTTTTTTGTATTTTTTTAGTAGAGACGGGGTTTCACCGTGTTAGCCACGATGGTCTCGATCTCTTGACCTCGTGATCTGCCCGTCTTGGCCTCCCAAAGTGCTGGGATTACAGGCTTGAGCCACCATGCCCGGCCAAGCATTGTTTCTATAGACTATAGATTAACTAAAGGCATTCCTTACGGTAAACAAAGGGATGGGCTTTTGCTAGTTATCTGCAGCAGGAATAGATCCTTAAGGCACAGATGGCTCACGCTATTGTTTGTGGTTTAGGAACACCTTAAGTGGTTTTCTTCCCTGGGTGGGCCACGTGTTCCTTGCCCTCATTCTGGTAAACCAAAAACCTTCAGCATGGGCATCATAGCCATCATGAGCATGTCACAGTGCTGCAGAGATTTTGTTTATGGCCAGTTTTGGGGTTTGTTTATGACTAGATTTGGGGGTCTCTTCCCAACACCAGTCCAATCTCAGACTCCTAGGATGAAGCAATTCGCCTGCCTTAGCCTCTCAAAGTGCTCAAGATTACAGGCATGAGTTACCACACACAGCGTTATAATATATTTCATAAAATTTCCTGATTTTTCTGTTTCATCTACAACTTAATGAAGTTTTCTTGCTATGAACCCAGACTTGCTGGTAAGACTCGAAAGCACATTCAAGTGTATTCTGGGACAATCTGTAACAGGAAAAATATTGAGCCTTGTAGTAAGTGTACCTTACTGGCCAATCAGCTGTCAATTCCCCATCATTACTATCGTTTCTGGAATCACATTTTCCAAAGCTCCTTTTCTCTCTACGGTTTCTTTAGAGTTGCTCAACGAGTTGCCCTCCTATGACACTGGGAACTCAGAGTGGTGGATTCATGTAAACTGACACCTGAAGTAAAACACGTGGAATTAGGTGTGGACCGGAGAGTCACCTGGAGACATGCTGCAGGCAGCTGAGAGCATCAGCACCCCAACCCTGGGCTTCCCAGACAGGTCTGAGGATCATCACATGGTACTCAGCACATACCACCTGGGGCAGGTGCACTCTGACTTCTGCAGGAGGACCTGAGAATCCCTTGTCTCTAGTACCTGCTTCATAAAGGACATACCATAGGCTTCAAAAAGACTGTGGTTTAGACTCTAATTTAGTCAATTTGAACAAATTCTCCTTGGAAAACTAAGAGTATCTTCTCTTTTTCTATATGAATTCCAATTATCCCATAACACAGATTTCTCAGGTGGACTTATCTCTCTTCTTTATTCTGCCAGGTCAGGCGTTGTAACATATTTTCTGCTGTGGATGACGGCGAAAGAGGCTTAGGGTTCAGAGGAGCCTCCCTGGTCCCTCTACAGAAACCTCCCAATGACTTTCAAAACCTGACTGACTTTGAGAAATGCTCTCAGCACATGGAGGCACCAGGAGGAGCATCTGGGGCAGCCCAGGCTCACATATCTGCTTCCCTGGGTGTTTATGTTATGACTTGTAACACTGTGGGAGGGTAACTGTAATAATGTTGACAATAATAAGTGGCAGAATCATTAAACTGCAGGCTACTGATGGTGAGAGTGAATTCTGTCCCAGATCCACTGCCGCTGAACCGAGAGGGAATCCCACTTTGCAAACTGGATGCCTCATAGATCAGGAGCTTAGGAGTTTCCCCCGGTTTCTGCTGATACCAGGCTAAATCATCAGTAATGCCCTGACTCGCCCGGCAAGTGATGGTGACTCTGTCTCCTACAGATGCAGACAGGGAGGATGGAGACTGGGTCATGTGGATATCACATCTGGCACCTGAGATTGGAAACATAAAAACAAATATTCTTAATATTAATCATGTTATCAGAGGACTTCCCTGAAGTTCCAGACAGTACGGAGCACACCAGCTTGGTAAATTCCTGTTGTTTTCCTTCCTTACCTGGGAGCCAGAGCAGCAGAAGCCCCAGGAGCTGAGCGGGGACCCTCATGTCCATGCTGTGTCCTGACTGAGATTGACTCCTGCACAGGGTATGACCAGCCTATAAAAAAGTCTTAAGCACTGGGGGCTGTGCTCTGGGACATGCAAATCAGCAGCAGATGGGGAAGGCTGGGCACAGCTGCAGGGCTGGCTCATCTCAGTAACTCAACACAGGGGCAGTGTCCCCAGGGTCCCAACAGATCAGGCAGTGCAGACTTACCTAGAGAGAATACATTTCTCTCATGGCCATATGCTTACAGAACATATTTTGGAGTGAGTTTTCAAAATTGTAAGTGAACCTAAGACTAGATTAAATAAAGTTTTCATCCTTGTATTAGGAGTGCATAGGAAAGCATCAGTTTTGGCAGAAAATTCATAATAAAGTTGTAGAATATGGGGATGTCAGAACTTTCAGTTACTTTCAAAGAAATTTGATGAGTGTAAAAGTATTTAGTGCTGTACTAACAGTGTCTCTGTCAGTGTGAAATTGCTTCTTTTTTGAAGTGAAAATAAAAAAGTCTTTTTCAGAAGTGTGTTTGATAAATTCAATAGAATTTACTAATAAACTTAAGCCACTGTTCTTGCAGTATAAGAAAAAACAATTTGCTGTAGATACACAAAGGTGATACCTGTGCCATGCATAGATCTGCCATTCTCCAGAGCTGTGGGTCTCTTTAATGCCCAGGGGCTAAAGGGCTGCACATTATTCCTGGCATGGAATCCCCATATTCCATCCCCTTTCCTGCCTTTGGTATAATTTCTTATGGTTCTCCAGCATGGAGCCTGACTAGTGATGCCAGGTCTGATTATTTCAATTAAAATCTCTGTTTCACTCGCTGACTATAGGAGCCTGGATTAGGATCAACTTGAAGCCCTCTATCAACCTCTGTCAACCTAGGCTCAAATAATCAATTGTTTCAAAGCAGGATGAGAAAAGCTACAGCTCCTGGGTAATGCTCTGAGCTGTGCTCCCCAACAGCCTGTTCCTGGGGTCTCAGGTGCATCTGTCCTAGAGCTTGGGTTCCTGGAGGGTAGGTGAGGGGGAGGCCTTGGGGAAAGTCCAGGTCAGTGAACCCTCTCTCCTTAGTGAGAGCGGCTGCTGCTCAGTGCAAATGAGGCAGAACTCATGGTCTGGAATTAGCATCCCCTAGGATGGCTGTCAATCAGTGATGACAAAGTAGGTGTACACATACCCCAGCTCCCTCACATCTCAGATGGAATAACAGAGGCATTTTTCCTGTGTTTCTATGTGGGCTTGATCTCTCGTCATCCTCAGAGGTGGCTCCCTCTGAGGCACTTTTAACTTTCCCCGTCCCCTCTCTTGCTGTCTTGCTTGTTTCCTGCACTTTGTAAATATACTGCTTGCATGGGAATCTTTGTCATCCTTCTCACTGGGGGGATCCAACCGAAGGTACTGTAAAAAATCCTCATTCTTGGATTTTGAGGCATCCAAGAGTCTCAGGTTTTTTTCTAGGTCTATTGCCTCATCGATCTGCCTTGTGATATTTTTATTCTACTTTAGGGCAAGACCATTGTGGGGATAATGAGACTTGTTTGTGAAATGAATAATACACCCCCTAAAGACATCATTGTCCTAATATCTGGAATCTATGATTATTACTTACGAATATGCCAAACGTAACTTGGCAGACAAGGTTAAGTATTTTGAGGTCAGGAGAGTATCCTGAATTATCTGGGTGAGACCAGCATAATCACAAGTGTCCTTATAATAGGGAGGGAGAAAGGTCACATCTAGAGAGGAGCTGGGACAATACAGAGGGGTGCTGGAGTGATGAAGAAAGGGGCCATGGAGTCACGAATGTGGAAACACTGAAAGATGGAAAGCTGAGTATTGGATTTTCTCTCTTGATGCCTCCAGAGTGAATACAGTCCTACTACTCCTTGATTTTACTTCGTTGAGACTTTTAACCTCCAGAAATGTAAGATAATACACTTGTGTTGTATGGAGCCAGTAAGGTTGTGGTATTTTGTTGCAGCAGCAACAGGAAACCAATGCAAGGGAAGGGGGTGTGTTTTACTTCCCTGAGTGTATTATTGTCCTCTATTCTCCCAAATAGTTCTATGTTGTTGTGTTTTGCTGCCAATTTCGACAAAAGACAGAGAACAATTTTCTATGACTGGAGCTAGCACCAGAATTCTTCTTATGTAGAAAGTCTCTTGAGTAAATCTCTGGGTTAAGTTTTATACAATCTTGATATCTGAGAGCCTGGAGGTCATCTCTCACAGCACATGAGCAGAGGAGGGGGCTATGGGTTTGCTATTTTAAGATTCAGAGGGACATTAGCTGTACAAAACACAATCTGAGAAGCGAGGACTGAGTCAGAGAGATGGGGATGGCAGAGGAGACAAAATGTGGTCAGGGCAATGCAAGCTGTGACCCTGCTGCCATATCTGAAGGAAAGGTTCTTGGTGTCTGTAAAGGCTTTGAGCAAGTTGTGCTTTGTAGACAAAACTGTAGAAGGGTCTGGGTTTAAGCTTAGTGTCAGCGTGATGAGGACTAGAGGCTGCAGTGAGCATGGGTTAAGAAACACACCTTGTACTTCTGGCTTTGTCTCTTCCTGGGATTTTTAGGTTATGGGTTCCTCCATGGAATGAATGTGGCTCTGAGGAAGGAACATAGTTAAGGTCAGACAGACCTAGATTCCAAGTTCAGCTTCAACAACTGCTGACCAAGTGACTTTTAGGCAAATCAGCCATGTGCTGTCATGAACAGTTGCCTCATGTGTGAAATGGGGCATTGAGGATATGAAGGGGTGTCCTGATGGTTCCACCAGCTGACGCACCATGAAGTGAACATACATGTGTAGACACACACACACATATGAGAAGAGTATCTAGTGCCCCTTTTATGCATCCTTGAGTAACTCAGGATGTGATGTGAGATATTACCAGTCATATGTCATTTTCAGCTAAAATTATCAATATTTATCTTATAACTAACAGATGACTCTCTGTACTCTGTAGTTTCATGTACCTTTCTTTAATCACAAAATTTTCCACCAATGTATTTATGTCTAATATCAGAAAGTTAAGCAAGGAGATTGCAAACCACCACAGCACATTTAGTCTGCATTTTCCCAGAGCCCCATTTGTGTTAGTGTCCTCAGGCTACTGTAACAAGTTCTCAAAAATGTGGTAGCTTCAAACAACAGGAATGGAATCACTCATAGTTCTGGAGACCAAAAGTCCAGAATCAGTTTCGCAGGTATAACATCTTGGAGTCGTCAGGTCTAGCTCCTCCAGAAGCTCTAGAGAGGAATGGGGTTTAGCTCTTCCATCTTCTGGTGGCTTCAGCTCTCCTTGGCTGTGGACACATCACTGCAATCTCTGTCTCTGTGTTCACATTGCCTTCTCCTCTTCAGTCTATGGTAAGTGCCTCTCTGCCTCTTTTTTTCTCAGGACACTTGTGATCGCATTTAGGGCCCACTTGATTAACCTAAGATGATCTCTCTGTTTCAAGCTCCCTAATTTACAATTGCAATTGCCCTTTTCCCAAATAAAATACATGCATAGGCTTCTTGGAATGAAATCTCATTATTTGGGGATGATACTCTTTACTACACCATTACAGAACCAGGTCTCAGTGTTAGTCCTGTACATACATCAATAGTACTCTCTCTCTCTCTCCACACACCCTGCTTTCCTTCTTTTCTCAGTATCATAAATCTCTTCACTTCTCTAAGTGTATCCAGTGGCAGCTGTAAACTAGTATGTATCTGAGACAAGTCTCAATCAATTTAGAAATGTATTTGGTCAAAGTTAAAGACATATAAGTGAAACAGCCTCAAGAGGTCTTCAGAATGTGTGCCCAAGGTGGTCGGGCTACAGCTTGGTTTTACACATTTTAGGGAGACATAAGATGTCAATCAATATGTGTAAGCTGTACATTGGTTTGATATGAAAAGGCAGGACAGCCCAAAGGAGGGGGGTTGTTGAGGACTTCCAGGTCATAGGTGGATTCAAAGATTCCATAGGCAGAATCTAGTGACCCGTAATCAACAGAAGGGAGTTTCTGTGTTAAGAAAAAAAGTTGTGCAGCCAAGGTTTATCATGCAGATGAAGCCTTCAGGTAGCAGGCTTTAGAGAGAATAGGCTGTAATTGTTTTTCAGACTTAAAATCAAATGGTAAAACGTGCCAACTCTTAGTTAAATCTCTGTGCATCAGGAAAGGGACTTGAAAAGGGGTTGGATTCTCCATAGAATGTAGGGTTTTTTTTCCCCCCACAAGAAACAGCTTTGCAGAGACATTTTAAAGTACATTAAATAATAATATCTTGGTTATTTGATTTCTCCTCGGGCCTGGTATCTGTCATGTTGGTATCTTATTGCGACAGACAGTTTGCTTTGTCAGCCTCAGGGTCTCTGTCTTAATATTAAACGCTGGTCAGTTGTGCCTGAATTTTAAAAGAAGAAGGGTAAGTTAAGGCATATCCAATCATCCATTCCCATCATGGCCTGTACCTGTATTTCAGGTTGATTTTGGCGTATTCTTGGCTGAGAGGACAAGTTCATTTATTTGGCCAGGGAGCATATAGTGTCATTTTTGGTTTGCACAAGTATGTCCAGGTAAGAGGCACCCACACAGGAGGGCTTACACAGAACCTGGCTTTCAGGGCTGCTTACCGACCTGCTCTGTGTCCTGTTGTCATGCACAAGGAAGGACACAGCCAATGACAACCTTCAGCCATCTGCGGAGAAGCTGTGTCTGCAGAGGACAGTCATGAGCTGTGAGTCTAGAGACCTGTGATTATCTTCAGGGGCCTGTGGTCCTCAGCTTTCATGGGAGTTGTGTGGGTGCTGGCTCAAAGAGCATCCACCAGGATTCTAATCAGAATATCTCATTCACAGAAGGCAGTGGGTGACATGACAGCACAGAGGGAATCTGTGGGGCCAGCTGCATGGAGCACTGTGAGAGACTCACTGGCACCCGGGCTAGACAGAGCTTCTTGCAACTTCTGAAGCACATGGATTTGGATCTCTTAACATCATTTTGAAAGACCATTTATCATTCTGAAGGCAACCACTGTAATTAACTAAGATAACATGTTTAATAGCTAGGAATAAAATAGTTATTATTTTATTGCTAAGATGATTACAAGAAAACAAACAAACAAAAATAGTGTGAAGGAAAAGAGCAACCCTAGACTGAGGGCTTTGGGTAAGAGGTTGAGACTCAGTAGCGAATCCCCTGGGCCATCTTCTGTCAATAGAGAGGGACAATCAGGAAAGGGAAATGTGCAGAAGACGCAAAATCTTGTTTTGTTCAAGAATCCTAACAGGAAACAAGAAGTCTCCTTTCTGAGCATCACGGCGGGAAGATGGGTTTAATCCCCACATTCTGTGTCTCACACTTTTCAGCAATTAGGGCTCAGGATGAATTTAGAAGACACCATTCACTTCACAGCAGATGGGGACACAGTCAAGGCAGCGGTGAGAGGCAAGGCTGGGCTTTCAGTCTCAGAGCACAGAGCAGGTTCCCCACTCCTCCGCAGCCTGATGTCTTCTCCCAGATGTTCCAGATGTTCCCAGCCATTCTTGTCTTAAGGGCTCCAAGTTGTTAATGGGACACTGGCCCTCTTCCTTTCCCAGGGTGTCTAAGAACTTGGCTGTCTTTTGGGAAGTGTGGGCTTTGTTTGCCATCTAGAGGCAGATCTTTGGCATAGCAACTTATAGGAGTTTTCTACTGTGATAGCGAAAATAAATACATCAATAAATTTATCGTAAATAAATTGACTTAATGTGTAGAATCTGTAAAAACATAAGATCAGCTTAAGAGCTTAAAAGGTGTCTGATGAGGTTGAAAAGACAAATTACTTTCAGTGAAGGACAGAACAACAGATGCCTTTTTTTTTTTAATTGATGGCATTTTAGGAGTCATTATCAAAAGGTAAAAATAACAATTTGAAATAAGGTGCTAAAACAAAATTTTATAATCAAAAAATTATTTCCAAGAATCATATAGATACATTTTCAGATTAAAACAGAAAAAAATGTGAGTTTATCATCAGATCCGCTCAATGGAAGATTTCTCAAATGTGTACTTGGAGCAAAAATAACATTTATTTTTCTATTTGCCAGAAATAGAAGATCTTTGATCTTTAGAAGAAAACAGCTTTCGTTTCATTTTGTTCCACTCATGCTGCTGAGGATGTGTATGGGGGCAGCAACTGTGAGGAAGGAGGAAGCTCTGGGCTGAAGGTGGTCGTGCCTCCTGCCCACCTGAGTGACCACATGGAGCGGAGCCACCCACACCACCAAGGCCACCTGCCTGTCTGCACTGACATGTCACAGACACAGAAACCTTGTCACATTTGGTCAACTGCAAGTAGAGGCTTCTTTGTACCAGCCAATTCAAATTTTCTTTGTATCTTCTCTCAGGTTAAGGGGATTTTTTACCTTTCACCATTTTGTTTTGAGAGTGTAGCCCTTTGTTACAAATTAGACTTGCAAAACACATTCTGAGAGGCACAGAGTAAGCCAGGGAAATTGGAAAAGAAAGAGGAGATGATGTAAAAGGGGTAAGAGAAAAGAAAAATGTGTCCTTGTTCACAAGTCCAAAACAAAGTCATTTATAACTCACAAAGGTGTTGACAGAGTTGTGTTTTGTAGGGAAAACTGCAGATGGGGCTAGTTTATGATTAAGTTCAGCATGGTGTGAGGCAGAGACAGCAGGAAGCTGTGGAGTCCACACTGTCCCTACCATGTCTTCTTGCTTATTATAGGCATTGGGTTCAACTATGGAATAAAAATGGTTGCATGAAAGAAATATAATAAAACCAGACAGACTTGGCTTCAAATCCCAGTCCCGCCTGGGTTCAAATCCCAGCCCTGCATGTGCTGGTCATGTGACTTTGGGTAAACCATCCATGAGCTCTGATCATTGGTTTCCTCATCTGTGAAATGGAACATTGTGTATATCAGGAAGTCTCCTGAGGACTTAATCAGATGATGGACCTTGAAGTACATATATGTGTGTGTGTGCACACGCATGTTTGTGTGTGTTTTAAAGATATATATGTATATGTGTGATCAATTATCATATGGTTTATCTTTCTAATATATACATATCCAATCCCCTTTTTATGTACCCTTGAAAATGTTAGAATAAAAAGGCTATGTAAGATCTTACTAGCCAGATGTCATTTTCAATTCAAATTCTTCCCTATTTATTCTACAACAAACAAGTGCATCACTAAGGGCAGTGGGGTTTCACATGCATAGCTTCCACTGTAAACAATTCTGCCTTCTCTTTTATGTGAGGTATTAGAAAGACAAACAAGATGATAACTGACCATAACACTTTTAGTCTGAGTTGTCTCTGAGCTGCGTCTGTGTTAGTGTCTCATTCTTTGGCTCCTAAGGTTGTGACCACAGTTCTGAGTTCTAATTCTTTTCTTCCCACATGCACAGCCCTTCTCAGAATTCACTCTGGCCTCCTCCATGCTGGGAATCCAGACTCACCCTCCTGCTACCCTCCCCAGAATCCAGCACTAACTGCCTGGAAACTTTTCTTTGTAAGCCCTCCAAACGCAACCTCTGATAGAAACCTGGTTAGAAGAGTCAGCATCTTCCCATCAAAAACCACTGAGAAGAAGGAGAAAGCTGCTAGCACAATGTTGCTGTTGAGGAGATGCATACAGTTCACAGCTTTTACGTCTTCTTCCAGTGTTCTTGTCTCTTTCTTGACCACTATTCTAATTTCATGATCATAAAGGAGGGAGGAATTAGGGACAACAAAAAGACTTTCATCCCTAAGACATAAAACTTGAAATTGAGACAGGAAGACAGCAGAACTTACGAACTCTTTGCAGTGGTTTGGGTTCCCCTAGCTACAAATAGAGCAGATCCAAGATGTCAGGAAAGGACATCACTTATTTTGGTTACCACTTTTATTGCCTTCAACACCCACAAACACACACACACACACACACACACACACATACACCACTCAAACTCACCCATGATAATGCATTTCTTCTCCTAAAGGGCAGGTCAATGGCCAATGAGGCTTTCTCTTCAGTATCATTTAAGGGTAAGTTACAATAATTTTAGAAACAAGTGAAAGTATAGCAATGGCTTAAGCAATGAGAAGAGATCTGAAGTTTGGCACATTTAGGGTTAATATAGCAGCTTGGTGACAGGAGAAAGTCCCCAGATTCTTTCTACATTTCTGCTTGGTAAACTTGGCCACATTGACTTTTCTGTCTTGGGCTCAGTGCCTCAAGGTCTCCAGAAGGCTGCAGGGACTTTAAGCTTCACGTCCTCTGGTAACTGCCCAAAGAGGAAATGGAGGGCAAAGCTCTTCATCATCCCTCTTTTTATGAGGGATCACCATTTTCTCCAGAAGTTCTGCCCTTCCTTCACACCCATGACATCTCACTGTGGAGCTGATCACATGTGCACCTAAATCCTGCTCATTTCCCGGGCTGGGAGCGGCTCAGTGTCCTTGTCAGGCACAGCAGGACAGAGACAGTGCCCTATACACTAAAAGCGGAGTGGGTGGCTGTTCTGCAGGTGACACAATTTTAAATTCCACTGTGCTTCTAAAGAAAGTTGTATGAGGAAGAGAAAAGCTAGGGGCATCTTCATCTTGCAGCATTCGAAGAAGCCGGGCCCTGAGGATAAAAATGAAGTCAAATTTTACATTTCTCACATGACCTTGTTAGTTTCAGCAATTGTGGAAACGTAGCCTACGCATTTATGTAAGTCAAGGACATACTTTCAGTCACCAGATTACTTGTGGAGAAATTTATAATAAGATCCTTAAATCAGGGCTAAGGTCAGACTTGTACTGTCTGAGGGCTGCTGAACTCTGGCCCTGGGCTGTGGAGGAAGCAGGTGTTCTACAGAAACAAGGGGCTGAGAAGGGAACCAAAGACTCTGCCCACAGGGCTGCCTCACAGGGGCTTCAGGGAAGGAAACTGCTCACGCACTCATAGGCACTGCTCCAAGCCCAGCGTCTGCCACCAGGATGAAGGCTCAGAGACAAGGGTCTTGGGACTGGGCCCAAACTTCTGGGGTCAGCTGCTCTCAGCTCTGTTCTCACTGGTTCTCAATGTCCAGGACTGTGCTGGAGCCAAAGAGGTCAGTAAATGTCCCCAGAGTCTTGATTGAGCCTGATTCTGTTACAGTTAGAAAGAAAAAGGACCACATGCTAAATAAACATAAAATTGTGCGAGTACATATATATGCATTTGTGACAAACTTTGTATATTAAATATGTATAATATCATAGATGTAAATTGCGGTGATATCTTTGTATCTACTATGCATATATATTATGAATAAATATTGTGAAAGGAAAATATCTTGGGCTCCCCAAATCACTAAGCTAAAGGGAAAATTCTAGCTGGGAAATGAATATGGCAAACCTGCCTCCCATTCTTTTCAAAGTCAGCCCTCTGCTCCCTGAGATAAATGCATATGTAATTACCTTCTCTGGAAAGGCTAATCAGAAACTGAAAAGAATGCAAGTTTTTCTCTCACCTACCTGTGACCTGAAAGTCCTCTCCCTGCTTCCAGTTGCCCTGCTTTTCACTTGGAGTTGTCCTGCCTTTCCAGACCAAACCAATGTTCATTTTACATATGCTGATTGATGTCTCATGTCTCACTGAAATGTATAAAACCAAGCTATGCTCTGACCACTTTGGGCACAGGTCTGCAGGACCACCTGAGGCTGTGTCACAGGCATGTGCCCTAAACTTTGGCAAAATAAACTTGCTAAATTACCCCATACCTGTCTCAACTGTTCTGGGTTCACAATGTAATATGTACATTTATATAAATAGGCATATTTTTAATCGTTGGTATAAAGTATGATGTTAAACTTTAATGTATGAACACTAAAATCCAGCAAGGTTTGCCACACCATGACACTTTCTCACCACAGAGCCCAAGAGTCAAAAGCTCAAGACCCTCCCTGATGTCCCTGCTGGGTCAAACTGTAACAGTCTAAGGCTGAGAATGCTGCGTGACATGAGGGCTGTCTGAGAGCACAGAGGTGCAAGTGCTGAGGAGAGAGTGGCAGTGGCTCTGGGCACGCAGTACAGAGATATTTTATGCTAAAGATCAGCATGGGTAGTTCTTCTCCTGGGGACTCCCATCAGACAGAGCAACACACGTGGCTCAGTGGCTGTGTTCACACACACACAAAACACTTGATGGTCCTTTGGCAGCCTCCCCTCTGACTGCAGCGATGTGGGATCTTGCTGACCAGCTTCTGTGGCCCACAGTGCTGCCAGGACTCTGTTCAGAATGAGCCTCCATGAAAGCAGCTCAGCTGCTGATGGCCAGAGTGACATCTTCTGTCCATGTCCAGCACCCTTGACCCAGGCCTTGTGTGTAGGGGGAAATCATGAACTAGGAGGAGCTTAAAAAGGGCCTGGGTTCAGCTGGTGTCAGGATAAGATACTGTTAATACTCTACCTGGCCCTGCAGTTGACAGTGACCTCTCTCGGGACACAGGGCAAGAGTCTGGAGACAGGGTGTATACAATGTCCCCTCTGACATCTATGTCAAAAGCAAGCATGAGCATTGCAAAATACTAGTTGCAAACAAGTTGTTCCTGCAGTTTGATGTAATTCTAATCAGAAAGCGAAAAGGCTGGTCACCTGATTGTGAAGGAAACATTTGTATTTAATGCAACCAAACTGAGGGTGAAGCCTGAGTCCTCCCTCCTCACCAGAGTCTGATAACAGAAGAGGAGGAAAGTTGAGTATCAATGTCTACGAGGGCCTTCTGAGGCTGATCTTGCTCAGAGAGGGTTGGCACGGTGGGTGAGTCTGCTGGCACTACCACACCAAAGTCCCACAGCCTGGATGGCTTAAACAACAGAAATTTATTTTCGCAATGATGTCATTGCTCATCTCCTGCTCATGCTACTTACCCTTAGTTCCTCTGCAATATCATTCTGTAAAAACTTTTACGTTCCACGATGCATTTATTAGGATTTTAAAATAAAATATTAAATGTCTAATGTTTTTTAATTTGAGGGCTCCAGTCTGCATGATTTCTATATAAATTTTGCCATATATCTATTAAACCTAATAGAAACGGCACTTTGGAATTTTAATTGCTCTGGCCATTGAATCCATTATCACAGAATAGAAAACTATGTCCAATATACTTTAAACCCTAGGCCTGAAACAGGAGCTTCTTGTTCTGTTCCTTCAGTCATTCTTTTGACTCTATCACACCGTGTTCTGTCATGTAACTGACATTGTTGTGTGGGTGGGGCGGAGGTGGGGAGGGGATCCTTGTTCTTAGAGCTCCCAAGATGGTGGCAAGCCTCTTGTTCTCTGACGTGGGCTTCTTGGCCTCATGGATTCCAAGGAATGGAATCTTGGGCGCCTCAGTGAGTGTCATAGCTCTGTTCAGCTCCATTAGGATGAACCCCGGGCACTTAGCCCATGCAGGAACAATGGCCAGTCTCTGTCCCCATTGGGAAAGGCAATGGGCCCCGTCTGGCTGGATCAGAAGTGCAGCAGACACCCTGCCAGACGGGGAGGGGTGGAAGTCAATGGCAGGTCTGGGATGGCGGCAAACAGCAGCGATAGACAGCAAAGGAAAGCTCAGCTGGAGCAATAACAAACCAATCAGAAGAGTGTGCAGTTGCAAGATTTAATACAGTGATAACAGAGCTCCCATACAATAGGAGGAGACACAAAGGGGGTTGCCTTTGTGGGTTCGAATGCCTGGGTTTATGTCCCGATCATTGTCCCTCCCGTGTGCTCTCAGAAGAGAGATGATTGGCTATTTCTTTACCTCCCGTTTTTTTCTAAATAACATTTTAATAAGCTCTTTTTACTACCTGAATGGTGGGGTGTGAGCTAAGTTACAAGCCCCGTGTTTCAAGGTGGATGTGGTCACCTTCCGGGCTAGGCTTAGGAATTCTTAGTCGGCCTAGGAAATCCAGCTAGTCCTGTTTCTCAACATGACTCATTAAGTTTGATGAAAATTTAACATACGATTTTAAGTGAAATCAATTGAAACCTACATTTTTTACACCTTTATACCTAAAATAGAGGATTCCGGTATATTTTCTAGTAATGATTACATAATATGTAAAAAAGGCTTTTTGGTATTCTTTGACATACTTTCTCATGGGGACACACCATTAAATTTGTCATCTCTAAAACAATATTTAGATTAATTGCTTTTAAAATTCTTAAAACTGGGGTAAGAAGGAAAAATGTCATGTAACTCTTCATTATTCATGTGACATATTTACTGAGTCTATGTTGTCCGTCTGTGAGTTCATGCTGTTTATTTTCAAAGCTCACTCTTGGAACTGGAAGAACTTTCACTGAGATGAAGGTAATTGAGGAGAATTGAAGTATTTTGGCATTGAGATCTTTTATCTGCCATGTATTTACCAGGTCTATGAATAGTCAAAATGTAAACATTTTTACTAATTATTCTTTGCCACACTCCCCTGAGGACAGCTTGTGTGGAACGCCTTCTCCAGCATGACACTGGAGAGGTAGTTTAGTGCATGAGTGCTAAAAAGGATACAAGGTTGGGAAAGTGAAACAGAAAAACGATTTCTCAATAGGACCAAGTATCATCCTGTACAAAATAAACCCCAAGCTGGTCATTTCCAACACGTATTCCACTTGTGTTGTCACTAATCTGCATCCATGGTCTGGTTGTTCTGACAACTAAATATACTTGAAAAATGTAGGCAAGATAGGGAGGGATGAACTTCCATTCACTCTCTCTTCATCATAGCTGGTTGCTCCCAGGGCACATGGCCCCCATGAATTTTCCTGCTGATGCCTTCCCAAGGCCGTGGCAGCAGATGGGACCTTAACGTATGGAACTGAGGCACAGTTGAGGCTCTCATCAGCCAGAGTCCTCAACAGCAAACCCTACCCCTGAGTGCCCCAAACAGCCTCCTTTTCTGCAGACTCAGAGACCCTGCAGAGCAGCTCCCAGGCAGCAGCTCATGTGGGCAGCTGGGACACCACAGAAGGGAGGTTCGTGTTTAAGACAGTACCACTGTGTAAGGATATTATGTAGCTTGCATGTATTAATAACCTCGAATATCCTCAGCCTCCACGCTGCTGATTTTGAGTTTAAAATATGTGCCTGACCCACTGCCATTGAATCTGTCTGGGACTCCAGAGGCCCACTGGAAAACCCATAGATCAGGAGCTGTGGAGACTGGCCTGGCTTCTACAAGTACCAATACAAATAGGTGCTTCCATTACTATGCAGGAGACTGTGACTGAACCTGCAGGACATGGAGGCAGGCTCCCCAGGGATGACGGACAAAGAGAATGGAGTTTGGCTCATCACAATATCCCCACTGGATCTTGAAATAAGAGAAAGAAGTACAAGATTATGTACAAATATTATGAGCAAATTTCATGATTTCCCTAATGACATGGATTTATCATTCATCTTTTAAAAGATATTTGATTCACATTATAAAAAAAAATTATTTTTAATGAGCTAAGGCAGGGCGTGGTGTCTCACACCTGTTATCCCAGCACTTTGGGTGCCAAGGGAGGCAGATCATTAGAGGTCGGGAGTTCAATATGAGCCTGACCAACGTGGAGAAACCCTGTCTCTGCTAAATACAAAAAATTAGCCAGACGTGCTAGTGCATGCCTGTAATCCCAGCTACTCGGGAGGCTGAGGCTGGAGAAACGCTTGAACCCTGGAGGCAGAGGTTGCGGTGAGCCGAGATCGCACTATTGCGCTCCATCCTGGGCAACAAGAGCAAAACTTCATCTAAAAAAAAAAAATGAACTTAGTATTTACTAGGTACAAGAGACCCTTTATTAAAAGATATTATTCAAGGCCCTGGTCATTGTTCTTTCAGGTGGTTTCTAATTATTGCCCATAGGCTCAAAGTAAAGGGAGAGAGACAGATCTGTCACACAAATGGAAAGCAAAAAAGATCAGAGGTTGCTGTGCTTATTTCAGATACAACAGACTTTAAACTAACAATGATCAAAAAGGATGAAAGAGCATTACATAATAATAAAGAGTTAAATTTAACAAGAAGGCATAACTATCCTAAATATATTATTATAAGCACACACAATGGAGCACTCAGATTTATAAAACAAGTTCTTAGAGGCTTACAAAAACACATACATAACCACACAAACATAGTGTGAGACTTCAACAACGCACTGACAGTATTTGACAGATCACTAAGGCAGAACAGTAACAAAGATATTCAGAACCTAAACTTGACACTTGACAAAATGGAACAAACTGACATCTACAGAACAACCACTAAAAATAACAGGATATACATTATTCCCATCTGCACATGGCAAAAACTCTAAAATTGACTATACACTCACCCATACTGCAAGGCTCAACAAATTCAAAACATAAAAATGATAGAATGAAACGGAATCATACCAACTACACTCTTAGACTGAAGTGCAATAAAAATAAAAATAAATACCAAAAAGATCTTTCAAAACCATAAAATTAAGTAGAAATGTAACAATGTAACAATCTGCTGCTTACACACTTTTGAGTAAATCATGAAATTTTGGAATGAGTTAAGAAATTCTTTGAAACTGATGTAAACAAAGAGACAATATACCAGAATCTCTGGGACACAGCAAAAGCAGTGTTCTGAGAAGTTTATAGTGCTAAATGTCCACATCAAAAAGTTAGAAAAATCCCAAATTAACAGCCTAACATCACACCTAGAGGAAGTTGAGAAACAAATGTGAACCAACCCCAAAGTTAGAAGAAGAAATAACCAAAATCAAACCTGAACTGAATGAAATAGAGAGGAGAAAAAAAAAAGGTCAATGAAATCAAAAGTTAGGATTTTGAAAGAAGAAATAAGATTGATAGACTGCAAGCTAGACTAATAAAGAAAAAAGGAATATCCAAATAAAAACAACCAGAAGTGACAAACAGGACATCACCACTCACTCCTCAGCAATAAAACAAACAAACAAAACAAATGAAAAACACTTGGAATCTATAATGAAGACCTCTATACACAAAAACTAGAAAACCTAGGAAAAAGTGTGTAAATTCCTGGAAATGCACAATCTCCCAAGAATCTCCCAGGAAGAAGTTGAACACCTGAGCAGACCAATAATGAGTTTTGAAATTGAATCAGTAATAAAAAGTCCACGAATCAGAAAAAGCTCTGAATAAAAAAATAAAAATAAAAAAAAATTGCAACCAAATACTATCAGACATAGAAAGAGCTAGTACCAATCGTAGTGAAATTATTCCAAAAAAACGAAGGTGGAAGATCTCCTTTCTAGCTCATTCTGTGAAGCCAGCATCTGCCTGATAATAAAAACTGACAGAGGCACAACAAATAAAAACTTCAAACCGATATCTCTCATGACATAAATACAAAATTTCTCAACAAAATACTAGCAAACCTAATTGTGTAGCACATCAAAAGCTAATCCACCATAATCAATCAGGTTTTATTCATGGGATGCATAGTTGGTTCCAAATGTAAAAATCAATACATGAGATTCACTTCATGAACAAAACTAAAAACAAAAACTACGTGATATCTCATTAGATGCAGAAAAGCCTTTTGGTACAATTCAATGCCCCTTCATGCTAAAAACCCTCAACAATCCAGGCAACAAAAGTACACAACTTAAAATACTAACAGCCATCTATGACAAACTTACAGCCAACATCACACAGAATGGACAAATGCTAGATGCACTTCCATTGAGACCTGGAATAAGGCAAGGATACGCACTCTCACCACTCCTATTCAACACAGTACTGGAATTTCTAGCCAGAGCAATTGGGCAAGAGAGAAAAATAAAAGGCATCCAAATAGGAAGAGAATAAGTCAAACTATCTCTCTTTGTAGACAATGCTATATTATACACAGAAAATCCCACTGTCTCTGCCCAAAAGCTTTGAGATCTCATAAATAGCTTCAGCAAAGTTTCAGGAAACAAAATCGATGTATATAAATCAGTAGCATTTCTATACACCAATAACATTGACACCAAGAACAGGTCCAAGAATCCAATCCCATTCACAATAACCATAAAAAGAATAAAATACCTAGATATACAACTAAGCAAGAAGGTGAAAGATCTCTACAACAACAATGACAAAATACTGTTGAAAGAAATCAGAAATGACACAAACATATAGAAAAACATTCCGCCTTCATGGCTAGAATCCATACTTTTGAACTGGTCATACTGACTAAAGCTATTTATAGATTCAATGCTATTCCTGTGAAACTAACAATAACATTTTTCACAGAATTAGAAAAAAAAAAATTCTAAAATTTACTTGGAACTACATTAGAGCTAAAAAAATAAAAAATAAAAAAATCTTACACAAAAAGAGCAAAGCTGGAGGCATCACATTACCCAACTTCAAGCTAGACTACAAGGCAACAGTAACTAATTCAGCAGAGACAAAAACAGGAACCCTAGACCAGTGGAACAGGTTAGAGGGCTCAGAAGTAAAGCCACACACCTACAACCATCTGATCTTCAGCAAAGTTGACTAAAACAAGCAATGCGGAAAGGACCTTCTTATTGAATAAACGCTGCTGGGATAACTGGCACCTATATGCACTGAAATGGAAACCTTTCACTATATAGAAAGTCAACTCAAGGTGGATTAAAGGCTTAAATATAAAATCTAAACTATAAAAACTCTCATAGAAAATCCGGAAATGCCATTCCTGACATTTACCCAGGGAAAGAATTCATGACATAGACTCCAAAAGCAATTGCAATAAAAACGAAAATTGTTAAGTGTTACCTAATTAAACTACACAAGTTCTTTACGGCAAAAGTACTAACAAAACAGTAAACAGACAGCCTACAAAATGGAAGAACATATTCACAAGCTATGTAACTCACAAAGATCTAATATCCAGAATCTATAAAAAAAAAAATTTCAAACAAACCACCAACAAAAAACAACTCCGTTATAAAATGGGCAAAGGACTTAAAAAGAAGTTAATCAAAAGAAGACGTACAAGCAGCCAACAAACATTAAAAAATGCTCATCACCACTAATCATCATAGAAATGCAAATCAAACCACAATGAGGTACAATCTCGTGCCAGTCAGGACGGCTATTGCTGAAAAGGCAAAAAATGACAGATGTTGATGAGGTTGCAGAGAAAAAGGAATGCTCATACACTGCTGGTGGGAATGTAAATTAGTTCAGCAATTGTGGAAAGCAGTGTGACGACTTCTCAAAGAACTTAAAACAGAAGTACCATTCGACACAGTAATCACACTATTGCACATATACCCAAAGGAATATAAGCCATTTTACTATACACACATGTACACACATATGTTTGTAGCAGCACTGTTCACAATAGGAAAGATATGAAATCAACCTAAATGACTATTAATGGCAGGCTGGATAAAGAACATGTGGTACACATACACCATGAGATACTACGCAGCAATTACAAATGAAATAATGTCCTTCGTAGCTACATGAATGGAGCTGGAGGTCATTATCCTAAGCAAATTCACACGGAATCACAAAACTTGATCAGACAGCACTGTCCTGTGGTCACAGCCTCCTGCCTCACCATCTTCCTGTCACAATATGAGGACTTTCATTTTTCTCCTTTTTCTCTTTCTTTTTCTTTTTCTTTCTTTCTTTCTTTCTTTCTTTTTCTTTCTTTCTTTCTTTTTCTTTCTTTCTTTCTTCTTTTGTTTCTTTGTTTCTTTCTTTCTTTCCTTTTTTTCCCTCCTTCCTTCCTTCCTTCCTTCCTTCCTTCCTTCCTTCCTTCCTTCCTTTCTTTCTTTCTTTCTTTCTTTCTTTCTTTCTTTCTTTCTTTCTTTCTTTCTTTCTTTCTTTCTTTCTTTTCTTTCTTTCTTTCTTTCTTTTTCTTTCTCTCTCTCTCTCTCTCTCTCTCTCTCTCTCTTTCTTTCTCTTTCTCTCTTTCTTTCTTTTTTTTTTTTTGAAGGAGTCTTGCTCTGTCACCCAGGCTGGAGTGCAGTGGTGTGATTTTGGCTCACTGCAACCTCTGACTCCCAGGTTCAAGCGATTCTCTTGGCTCAGCCTCCTAAGTAGTTGGGATTACAGGCATGTGCCAGCACGCTTTGCAAATTTTTGTATTTTTACTAGAGATGGGGTTTCACCATAATGACCGGGTTGGTCTCGAACTCCTGAACCTAGGCGATCTGCCTGCCTTGGCCTCCCAACGTGATGGGATTACAGGCGCGAGCCACCGTGCCTGGCCTTGGACTTTTCTTGATCATGGAAACAGACAGATATCAGGGAGGAGTGAAATGAGTGCTGGGAGCTGTCTGAGCTCACTCCTCTGCTTTTTCAATCTGGTTTCAAGTCACCTAATCCATCAAAATAAACGCAATTTTGCCTCACCAGGCACAGTGGCTTCTCTCACGGTCAACTGATTCAATGATAGAACAAGTAAGAAGGAACGAATGGACTGTTATTTGTGCTTCTCAACCCAAGCTGACCAAGAGGTTGCCTTTGGTGGTCACATCTCCTAAGTTCACCGTGCATTTCATCTCTCCTCTGCTGCACTAGCGTCCAAGTGCATGTGATGCTTCTGCCGCATTACTTAAAGCTTCTTTCTGAAGTCTGTTGAAGTTAAGAGAAACTTTTACCAGTGGAAATGTCACTAAATAAAAAGAGGCTTGAAATTCCTCTAGCTTTCACATTTTCTCTACTTCCTCTCTAAAATATGTTGAAGGAAACCTATTTCCCCTTGATTATCAGGTTCTACGACCCCAGTCCACACCACAGGACACTTTGTTCAGAGTTTGTCCTGAACCATAATAAGAAATAAATGGCCATATGATCATCATTTTTTCAATTTAATGCAACAATTATCATGCCAATTCTTTGAATTAAGAACTATCAACCAGAAAACCCCAGACAAGAGTGAATAGAAATAACATTTCGATCTTCTCTGTACCCATAATGAATAGTCGTCTCTCAGATTCTCCTGTTCTGTTGATGGGGTAACAACGTCTTACACATCGGTGTTTCAGGGCCTCAGCACATCAGGTAAGACAGTGATTTGACATTACAAGAGTTTGTATTTTGACTTTCCCTGACTAGTAATGAGTTTTCTCCTTTCTGTAAGGACAGCTGCCCCTGGACACATGACAACATCATGAACATACATTGCTTCACTTTTTTTTTTTTTTTTTTTTGTGCTATAATTAAGTTGCTTCTGCCAGTGCTAAATCATGGAAGGATTTCTTGACCCTGATAAAAGCACTCAGAAATCTTCCAAGAGATGATTCTGGCAGAAACGTGACTGAAAAGAAAGGCAAATGCATATATAGGAAAACTACCACTGTCCTCTAGATGTTGGTTTAGGTGCACTGTACTCATTTTACATGCATTGTTAATCCGAGCACTCATGTGTGGTACTATGTTAGTGGTTCAGGAGAGGTTATGCTACTTAACAAGTTGAATGCTCAGAAGAGCCACAGGCATGCAAGCCTCATTAACTGAAATTAATATTGTTGAGTTCACGCATGGATTTCTATGGTTCATATGACTTCCTAAAAATTTTGGGAAAGATGACAGACTGAAGACCAAGCATTTGATCCTCTTAATTACTAAGAGCTGGTCCTCAGTAATGGAATAGAGACAAATATTCACTTGGGAAGCATTCATTTTTGATCTTGACATATTTTCAAAGATCCAGTCATAGCTCTTCCAAACCAACTTTATCTCCAGTCCTTCAGTTTTGTTTCTTCTGAGGCCTGATGATCTCTGCAAACCAATAGCCAATGTCATGGAATTGCTAATCTCTCATTGCAAAGTGTACAGTGACTTCACACTTGGAGTTTACCCACTATTGTAACTTCGAGTCTCCCAGGACATCCTTGACGACGGCAGTGGTGTGACATCACTACAGTACCCAGGTATGAGATCTCCATCCAGCATGGCATCAGTGGGGGCATATGCATGATTGGACTTCCATAGGATGCAATGATTCATTTTTAACATCAGGCAGTTATCCCCGTTCAAACCCTTTACCCCTCCACTAGAGTTAGAAAAATATCTTAAGGTGTAAATGGCCATTAAGTGAGTGTTTTATAAGTAATAGCTATAAAGGAAAATGCTGTAGCCGGAGCAGATACTATACCAGGTCTTGGGCACCAGTGTTTTCATGGAGGGAAACTGAAATAACCTTCACAGATTTAATTTTTGTGTAACTATTTTGTAAATATGGATGTGTTACTTCTATATATGTGTATATATATATATACTTACATAGCCTTATTTAGATATAAATATGTGTACATATAAGTATCTGCAGTCAATATTTCAAAAATATAAACGCACCAATATGTATGTTATACACACTCAAATATGTACATTTTCCCCAAATGATATCAATTTCATAGTTTTTATTGGTAGCAATTTTTAATGTTTTAAATGTTGTCAGTATCTCTATATATGGATTAATAAATATTCATATTTATGCCATCAATTTTAATAAAATGCATCTATCTAAATAGGTAGATGTATGAATACCATATTGGTCGGTTTTTGCACAAGAATTATTGACAATCAAACGCTTAAACTCTTAGTGTTTTATACACTAGGTATTTATTTTCACATTCCTGAATGTTCATTTTAATAATCAATTGGCTGATCAAGGCCAGGATCAGCTGGTTGGTTCGGCTGCAGGGAACTGAGCTTGTCTCCAGCCTATGGATTGCATTTATCTGAGGCCAAGACTGAAGAACACTGACTACTCAGGGCAGAAGGCTCTCGTGGCAGATCTCAGGAGTAGACAACATCCCAAACCAAGCTGACCTGATACAGTTATAATAGTCCAAGAATCTCTAACATAGGTACACACAACTTTAATTGATTCTTTCACTTGGTAATCATTAAAGTTTCTAAAAACTTTTACTCCAGTTAAACATTTTTGTTTATTCCATGGGTATATAACTATGATTTTCAACCTTTGAAATCTTCAAAATGATTTCAAATGCAATGTTGCATCAATTGGAAAGTAAAGCTGGGTGTGCTTTCAACATGTGAGCCTCCATTGAAATTTTCTCAAATGTCCTCATTGAGAAAAAAATACATCTCTTTAGCGAAAATATCACCTAAAACATACCTTGTTAAGCTTTATATAGATCACCTGTTACCATGTTAAAAGGAAGATTGTCTGTCAGGTAATTTGAGGTGGGCATGCAATGTTTCATACAAAACACCCTCTCAGTATTGCTGAGGTGCTGCTGGGTTCTGGATAATTTTGAGTAGCAAAGGACTTTCATATTAAGGGGAAAAGTGCTATATCCATGTTTAGGATTTCTCTTGTTGTTTTCCTTTTTGTCAAGGAAAAAGGTTGCCAAATGATTGTTATAACTATCTATTTACTTATCTTTTTGTTTCGTTTTGTTTTGTTTTGTAGAGAAAGAGTCTTCCTATGTTACCCAGTCTAATCTCAAACTCCTAGGATGATGCAATTCTCCTGCCTTAGCTTCTCAAAGTGCTGGGGATTACGGGCATGAGCTACCACACAGAGTCTTACACTTTATTTCATACAGTTTCCTGGTTTTTCTGTTTCATCTGTGGCTTAATGAAGTTTTGTTGCTATGAATCCAGACTTGCTAGTAAGACTTGAAAGCACATTCGAGTGTATTCTGGGACAATCTGTAACTGGCAAAGTTTTGAGCCTTGTGGAAAGAGTAACCTTACTGACCTGTCAGCTGTCAATTCCCCATCACTACTATCACTTCTGGAAGCACATTTTCCAAAATGCCTTTTCTCTCTATGGTTTCTTTAGAGGTGCTTAATGAGAGGCTGTCCCATGAGATTGGGAAGTCAGAGTGGTGGATTCATGTACACTGATACCCGAAGTAAAACACGTGGAGTTGTGTGTAGACTGGAGAATCACCTGGAGATGTGTTGCAGGCAGTTGAGAGCATCAACATCCTCAGTCCGGGGCTTACCAGACAGGTCTGAGGATCATCACGCGGGTACTCAGCACATACTACCAGGAGCAGGTGCACTCTGACTTCTGCAGGAGCATCTGAGAATCCCCTGTCTAGTGACTGCTTCATGAATAACATACAATAGGCTTCGAAAAGACTGTGGTTTAGACTAATTTATTCAACTTGAACAATTTCTCCTTGAAATACCAAGAATAGCTTCTCTTTTGCTGTATGAATTCCAATTATCCCATAACATAGACTCCTCAGGTGGACTTATCTCTCTTCCTTATTCAATCAGGACAGGCATTGTCACATCTTTCTGCTGGCGATGAGGGCAAAAGAGGCTTAGAGTTCAGAGGAGCCTCCCTGAACCCCTCTACAAAAGACTCCCAATGACTTTCAAAACCTGACTGAATTTGTGAAATGCTCTCAGCAGATGGAGGCACCAGGAAGAGCATCTGGGGTGGCTCAGCCTCACACATCTGCTTCCTTGGGGGTTTATGTTATGACTTGTAACACTGTGGGGGATACCATAACCATACTGACAGTAATAAGTTGCAAAATCTTCAGGCTGCAGGCTGCTGATGGTGAGAGTGAAATCTGTCCCAGATCCACTGCCACTGAACCTTGATGGGACCCCACTTTGCAAAGTGGATGCCTTATAGATCAGGAGCTTAGGGACTTTCCCGGGTTTCTGCTGATACCAGGCTAAATTATTGCTAATGCCCTGACTTGCCTGGCAAGTGATGGTGACTCTGTCTCCTACAGATGCAGACAGGGAGGATGGAGACTGGGTCAGCTGGATGTCACATCTGGCACCTGAGGTTGGAAACATAAAAACAAATATTCTTAATATTAATCATGTTACCAGAGGACTTCCCTGAAGTTTCAGCCAGAACTGAGCACATTGACGGAGTAAATTCCTAGTGTTTTCCTTCCTTACCTGGGAGCCAGAGCAGCAGGAGCCCCAGGAGCTGAGTGGGGACCCTCATGTCCATGCTGTGTCCTGACTGGGACTGACTCCTACACAGGTTGTGACCAGCCTATTAAGAAGTCTTCAGGGCAGGAGGCTGTGCTCTGGGAACATGCAAATCAGCAGGGGATGGGGCAGGCTGGGCACAGCTGCAAGGCTGGCAGATCTCAGTAATTCAGCACAGGGGCAATGTCCCCAGGGTCCCAGGTCATACCAGGACAGCATAAATTTGCCTGGATGGAATGTATTTCTCTCTGGGGCCACTGGTGTGACAAGAGATATTCTGGGGGGAAAAAAGTCAAACTTTAATACAAACCTAAGGACTACATGGAATAATATATTTTATACTTGTATTGGGAGTATACAGGAGAGTATAACCACTTGCAGGGAACATCTAATAAAGTCTTGGAGGGTGCATCTATCAGGTTTTCAAGTTACTTAAATGGATGCAGAGGTTAACAATCCCTTTTGCTATACTAACAACTCCTCTGTGATTGTCACCTGGTTCCCATTGTTTCATGTGAGAAAAACAGTCTTTATCAGAAGCATATTTAATACACTCCAAAATATTTGTAGTGACCTTAAACATTCATTATTACCAGTATGTTTTCAAGAAAATTCCTGCAGATGCACAATAATAATGCTGTGATTCCTCAGTGTCTGTGCCACTCACGGATCTTCCATGATCTTGAGCTATAGGTCTCTTTAGCACCCAGGGTCTCACTGGGCAGCAGCTTTGTCTTGGTTTGCGGCTCCCTTTATTCTACCCACTTTTCTGCCCTTGGGTATTATTTCCCATAGGTCATCAGTGTGAAGGGTTGTCTAGTAATGCTAGATCTGTTTACTTCAGACAACATCTCTGTTTCTTCCTCCAACTGTTGAAGCCTGAATCAGGACAAACTTGAAACTCTGGGTCAATCTACACCCCAACATCAATTGCCTTCAAAGGAAGAAGACCAAGGTAATGTATCTTGCCTAATGCCCTGAGCTGCCTTTCCCACCAGAATATGTGTGAGTGTTCAGGTACAGCTCTCAAAAAACCTGGCTTTCTGGAAAGCAGGGGAGGGAGAGGCCCTGGGGAAAGGCCAGGTCAATGAACACTTTCTCTTCTGTGAGGGTGGCAACTACTCAGTAGGCTGCCCTGCACCATCAATGCCACTTTTCTCTTTGACTCTTTAGCAGTGAGTGGGGACAGCATCCTGACTCAGATGCCAGCCTCCTTGCCTCACATCCAGGAAAGAGAGTCTCCATCTCCTGCCAAGCCACCGCCCATGTACATGGAGAAATGCTTTGAATCTGGATAAAACTTGGAAACAGATTTGAACTGCTATATCTCACATGTCTGCCCCTGCCCAGGCATCCCAGCCTGGTTGTGCAGCAAGGAAACTGGAATCAACTACATCGACATGAGAATGCTAGAGCCTGGGGAGTCCAGGGAGGATTACTCATGCATCACTAAGGGTGGCCAGACCACAGTGTTATAACCTGTACACAGTTCTCCTGCTGCTTTCCGAGACCCGAATTTCAAGGGAAGTTACTGGTAAACTGCTTGCTAAGATTTAGGTTCAGAGAAAAGCAGTTCTGGATTGCAATACACAATTTTGTGAGTGTGTGTATGGAAGAGTGAATATAACTGTCACTCTTACAACCCTTTCCCTTTTCCCTTCACTGTACTTCTGCTGATGCCCCATGGCCATGTCTTTTCCTCACTGCTCTATCTGAAGCTGGAGAAGGCAGCCCTGCCTGCACACATGGCCTATCACAGCACCTGGAATGAGCATCCTCTAGGAAAGCCCTCAATCAGTGAGGACAGGGGAGATCTATACATACCCCAACTCCCTCCCTTCTTAGGTGGTGTGATACCAAGACATTTTTCCAAGTTTCCACCTGGGCTTTGTCTCTATTCATCCTCAGTGGTAGCTTCTCATTGAGGACATTTTTGGTATCGCTACTCTTTTTCCTCTGTCACTGCCTTGTTTCCTCCCAGTATTTCCTGTGCATTGTAAATACGCTGCCTGCATGGGCATCATTGCCCCTGAAAGATCCAACCTTAGACAGTGGACAAACTCTCGTTCTTGGACAGTAGAGTCTGAATACTTGCCAATTCTTTTTTTTTTTTTCATGCATAGGGATATTCAGAAAATTTAGGAAACACCTGAATTATCTGGGAAAGACAGCATCATCACAAAGGTCTTTATAATAGGGACAAGTGGGGGTAACAGTCAGAGAGGAACGGAGACAATGGAGAGGGATGCTTCAGTGATGGAGAAAGGGTCCAGGCAGCCCGGAACATGGGGCTATCTTTGAAGATGAAAAGCTGAGAATCAGATTCTCTCCCCTGGAGCTTCCAGAAGGAATATAGCACTACTGATACCTTGATTTTAAATCTGAGACTTCTCACTGCCAGAACTGTATGATAATAAATTTGTGTTGTGTGAAGCCAGTAAGATTCTGGTAACTTGTTACAGCAGGAGTAGGAAACTCACACAAGGAGGGCAGGGGTGTCTTTTACCTCCTTAAGGGCATGGTCGCCCTCTGTTCTTCCAAATATTTTTATCTTGTCATTTTGTAGTGTCAGTTTTAACAAGACACACAGAAAATTTCACTGTGAAGATGGCTAACAGAATCCTTGTTATGTTTAAATGCTCTTGGATAAATCCTTTGATTAACTCTCATACTCTCTGGGTATGTGATTAACTCTTGTATGCTCTGGATATGAGAAAAGTCAGGGAATATTTATTCATTTGTTTTCACATTAGGAGGAGAAGTCAGATTTACAAGACACAATCTGAGAGGGAAGGACTGGTCAGAGAGATGAGGATGGTAGACAAGATGCAAAGTGTTCAGGGCAATGCAAGATGTGCCCCTGCCCTCAAATCTTAAAGAAAGACATTTAATATTTGTAAAGACTTTGGAAGTTTTGCTTTGTAGACAAAACTGCATTGGGCCCTGAGTTTATAATTGGGGTAATCATGGCAAGGTGCAGAAGTAGCAGGGAGCTTGTGTCGAGAATTTCACACCACCCTTCTGGCTTTGTCTCTTCTCTGAATTTAAAGGCCATTCAATCCTCTGTGAAACAAATGTGGCTATGTGGAAGCAACATATATAGGGTTATGCAGACCTGGGTTCCAAGCTCAGCCCTGACAATTGCTGACCATATATCTTTGTGCAAACCACCTCTGTTGAACTGTTTCAACTATGGGCTCTGATGGACAGTTTACTCATCTGTGAAACGGATCACCAGGGGTATCAAGGGCTGCCCTGAGGGTTTCTCTAGTTGATACACCAGGAAATGCACCTGTATGTATGTATGTATGAAAAGAATACTTAGGGCCTCTTTTATGCATCTTGAGTATCTTACAATGAAGATTCTATAGGAGATACTACTAGTCAAATGTCATTTTTTTTGTATTATTATACTTTAAGTTCTGGGGTACATGTGCACAACTTGTAAGTTTGTTACATAGGTGTACATGTGCCACGTGGGTTTGCTGTACCCATCAACTCGTCATTTACATAAGGCATCTGTGGTCAATTTTAGAATAAGTGTGACATGCTGCTGAGAAGAATGTATATTTTGTTGATTTGGGGAGGAGAATTCTGTATATGTCTATTAGGTCCACTTGGTCCAGAGCTGAGTTCAAGTCCTGGTTTGGTGTTTTTGTGTTGTTGTTGTTTTGTTTTTGTTTTTTGTTTTTTTGCTTTTTGCTTTTTTGTTTTAGTTTTTTTCAGGCAGGTTCTTGCTCTCTTGCCCAGGCATGAGTGCAGTGGTGGGGTCTCGGCTCACTGCAACCTCCACCTCCCAAGTTTAAGGGATTTTCCTGTCTCAACCTCCCAAGTAGCTTGGACTACAGGCACATGCCACCAGGTCCAGCAAATCTTTTGTATTTTTTAGTAGAGACGGGGTTTCATCGTGTTAGGCAAGATGTTCTCAATCTCCCGACCTCATGAACAGCCACCTTGGCCTCCCAAAGTGCTGGGATTACAGGTGTGAGCCACCAAACCCAGCCTCAGATGTCATTTTCAACTAAGAATTCTCAATATTTATTCTGTAACTAACAGATGCCCCTGTATACACTGTGGGGTTTCCTGTACAATGTTTCCATCATAAAAATCTTCTTCTAACCAATTATGTGTAACACTGGAGAATTGAAGGTGGAGAGAGCAAATCATCGTACTACCTTTAGGCTGGACTTACCCTAAGCTCCATTTTTATTAGAATTATTGGGCTAATAATTACCAAAACTTTGGTGGCTTAAAGCAACAGAAATATATTCTCCTATAGTTCTGGAGGCCACAAGTCCAGCTCTAGTTTCAGGGGTCAAGAGCAGGCTGTCATCAGACCAAGCTTCTACAGGGACTCCGGGGGAAGTCTACTTTTTGACTTCTAACTTTTGGTAGCTTCAGCTTTCTTTGGCTTGAGTCCACATCACTTCAGTCTCTGCCACTGTCTTCAAATTGTCTTCTCTTCTGCAGGCTTTGTTAAAATGTCTGTCTATGTCCATCTTATAAGGACTTTACGATTGTCCTTATAAGATAGACATAGACAGACGTTTAACAAAGACAGGCCCATTTAGGGCCCACCTGGTCAATAGAGGATAATCTGCCCATTTCATAACCCTTAATTTATATGTGCAAAGGCCCTTTTCCTATATAAGGTGTATGTATAGGCTCCATGGAATAGGACATGATCATTTGAGCATCATACTCAGCATTAAACCATTAAAGAACATACTGTCAGTGTTGGTACTATACACACATCACACACTCTTCTCCCTCTCTCCTCCTCTCTCTCTCTTCCTTGTGATTGTAAATCTCCTCACTTCCCTAAGCGTATCCAGTACTACCTATGTCCAGGTTAGAGCGGCACACATAGGAAGGCCTTGCTGTGGTTTTGCTTAGAGACCTGCTCTATCCCTCATTATCATTCAGAAAGAAGACACAGCCAAAGACAGCCCTCAGCCATCTGGGAAGAAGCTGCCTTTACAGAGGGCAATCGTGGGCTCTCATTCTCTGGACCTCTCCTTGTCTTCAAATGCTTGTGGTCCTCAGCCCTCAGTAGGGGTCTGTGTGGCCCCTGACTCGAGTAGGATCCAACAGGATCCTTATCAGAATATCTGATTCACAGAAGGCAGTGAGTGTAAGATAGAGATTGTCAGGACTTGTATTCTGAGCACGGATCATGACACTGGTCATGACAATGCTGATCAATACAGGATCTGGACAAAACAGGATGCACTACAGAAACTGGCCCAAACCAGCTAGAACCAAGATGGTGACAAAAATGACCTCTAGAGCACCTCTTGAGCCGGTCTTCCCAGGGGGCTCCCGTCAGACAGAGTGGCCACCATGGCTCAGTGGTGGGTGGTCATAGTATGAAACCCCTCCACGGTCTTTTCACAGCCCCCCTCTGATTGCAGTGATGTGGGATTTCTCTGTCCAACGTTCATGGCTCAAGCAGCTTCTGGAACTCTGTTCACAATGGGAGGTCATGAAGGTAGTTAGGCTGCTGATGGCCAGAGTGACATCTCTCCAGACTCACCCGCTTGACTCAGGCAGGCATCGTGTCCAGGGGGCAGTGGGAGCCAGCAGGAGATCAGTGTCAGCCCTTTTTTCACACGTAGCTAGGCTAGGACACTGTTATTACCCTGACTGGCCCTGCTGGTGAGAGTGACCCTGTCTCCTGGAACACAGGGAGGGCCTGAAGATGAGCACCATGCAATATCCCAATTGTCATATAAGTGAGGAATAAATATGAACACCCACAAATATTAATTTTAAGTAAATACTTCATTCAGTATGATTATATTCTGAGAAAGCAAAAAGGGCTAAAAACTTCATCTTGAAGGAAACATTCATGTTTAATGCATAGAAACTGAAGATGAAGCCTGAGTTCTCCTTCCTCATGAAAGAGTTGGGAAAGCAGGAGCAAGAGGAGCAAAGCTGGGTCCCCATGTCCACGAGGGCCTCCTGAGGCTGCTCCTGCTCACAGCGGGTGGGGAAGGTGGATGAGTCAGCTTGCACTGCCTCACGAAAAACACAGGACAGGATGGCGTAAACCACAGAATTTAATGTTCACATTTCTGGTGCCTGAAATATCCCAGATCAACGTTCAGCAGGGTTTGCTTTCTGGTAAAGACCTTCTTCCTGGTTTGCAGATGCCACCTTCTCACCATGTCTTCACACAGCCTTTCCACAGAGGGGAAGGCAGTTAGAGAGAGAAGAAAAAGGAGAGGTCTCTGGATCTTATAAAATCATGAATCCTACTGGATTAGGGACCCCCCCCCCACTTATGACCTCAATTACATCTTTAGAGGTTCTGATTTCTACAGTCACATTGAAAAATTAAGATTTCAATATGAATCTGAGGACACTATTCAGTCCATAGCAGGTGGGACAAGGCCAAGGCTGTGCTTCCAGTATCAGGATATGGGACAGGCTCCCCATAACTCAGCACACGGGTGGCTCCTGCCAGGTGCCCAGCTCACAGGCAAGATTTGACTCTAACTTTAGGGCTCCCTGTTGATAATGGGACAGTAGCATTTCTACTTTCCCAGTGTTCCCAACACCATGGTGCTCTCTTTTGTTTATTGTGGAGCGTGTTTGCCATCTTCAGGCAGGTCTCTGACATAGCAACTTACAGGACATATGATTCTATAATTGTGAAAATTAATTAATGATTAACTAATCATAAATACATTCAATCATAAAAAAATACATTGAATCAGAAAAAAAGGAGGGCCACATGAAGAGCTTAAAAGGAGTCTGAGTATCTTAAAAAGACATATTCCTTTCAAACAACAACAGTTAGAGTCATAGTTTTCTTTGACAAATAACTTTTTAGTAGCAATTATGAAATAGTAAATGACAACTTCAAATAGGCTACCACAAATATAAGTTCATAGTCAAAAAATTTTTCAAGAATCGTGTAAACACATTTTCAGATTAAAACAAACAACAAATGTGGGTTTATCAACAGATCCACTCAATGGAAAATTTCTCAAATGTGTGATTGAGTCAAAAGCACATTTTTCCCTGATGGAAAGCTCTAGGTATTTTTCTTTTTGTTTATGTTTTTAGTCTTCAGAAGAAAACAGCTTTCTCTCCACTCTGTTCCACCTCATGCTACTGAGGATGGCTGGGCAGGCAGTGACGGTGAGGAAGGAAGAAGGCTGAGTTCTCAGGGTGGTCGTGCCTCCTGCCCACCTGAGTGACTTCATGGAGCAGAGCCACCCGCACTGCCAAAGTCACCTGTCTGCCTCTGCACTGCCATGGCAACAGATGCAGAAACCTTGTCACATTTAGTTCTCCATATTATGAGGTTTCTTTGTAATAAATTTGATTATACTCTGATTCTCCTTTTATCTCTCCCCTTTCAGTTTTTGGGATCATTTACTTTTCACCATATCGACTTGAGAATACAGACCTTCGGGATATCAGCATCATGTAGGTTGTACATTTGTTTGCTTTCTCTAAAATATAACTAAGCACCTTAAATGGGTTTTGATTTTCTCTCCTGTCTCACAGAAAAGCAGAAACTCAAGGTGACTAGATGCTGTCAATCACAGGGGGGCTAAAGGTGACGATGGCATTCCTTACCTCGTGCTCTTGTTACTTAAATTTTATTTTATTTTATTTTATTTTATTTATTTATTTATTTTTTGAGACGGAGTCTCGCTCTGTCGCCCAGGCTGGAGTGCAGTGGCCGGATCTCGGCTCACTGCAAGCTCCGCCTCCCGGGTTCCGGCCATTCTCCTGCCTCAGCCTCCCGAGTAGCTGGGACTACAGGCGCCCGCCACCTCGCCCAGCTAGTTTTTTGTATTTTTTAGTAGAGACGGGGTTTCACCGTGTTAGCCAGGATGGTCTCGATCTCCTGACCTGGTGATCCACCCGTCTCGGCCTCCCAAAGTGCTGGGATTACAGGCTTGAGCCATCGCGCCCGTCCAAATTTTATTTTCTTTTACTGCATTCTGTAATAAAATATAGGCTCAATGATGCATTAATTAGTATTTTTCAATAACATATTGAGTGATTTATGTTTTTTAATTTGAGGGCTCCGGTCTAATAAATGTCTATATACATGTTGCCATGCAACTTTTAAACATAATAGAAATGACACATTGGAATTTTAATTGTACTTCCTATGGAATCTGTTATCTTGAAATAAATCATCTCATGTATTTTTTAAGCCCTTAGCCTGCATCAGGATCTTGTTCTATTGATTCAATCAGTCTTTTGTGTCTCTACACCATGTTACCACATGTGACAGGCATCACTCATTACTCGGGTTCATGTAAATTTATTTGGCAGAACAATCAGATCATGGATACAAATTAGTGGAAACGCAAGTAAAATATATGTCAGAAAAGTCTGGTTTGGGGATAGTTTTCTACGTGGTAATACTTGATCATATTACAAAATTGTTATCTTTCCACTTTCCAAACTTTCTCTCTCCCTTGCCAATCACGTGAAACTGCCATCTCTAGTATTATGGTGGAGAAACCACTATTGCTTTTTTAACAGAAAGCATTTCTGTTGGGTTTAAAAGTTGCATGGCAAAATGTATATAGATATTTATCAGACTCTAGCCGTCAAATTAAGGAAGCATATAAATTTAGAGCACTATCTTCAATGGAATCTCTTAAGAGCATGATTTTTCTATGCATTTACCACTAAAATAGAGGATTCAGATTTATTTTCAGGAAGAGTGTCGTATAAAAATAATGCATTTATTCATTCTTTGAATCATTTCCTTACAACAACATAGCACTAAATATTTTCTCTTTAAAATGCTGTATCAGTAAAATATTTTTAAAATTCTAAGAATTTGAGGAGGAAATAAAAACTCATATAATTCTGCATTGTTCCTGTGGTACATTATGTAAACTTTATGTTCTCCATCTGAATTATTTTGTCTATGTTCAATGCCCACTTTTGGAATTGCAAGAACTCTATTTTCAGTCAGCAAAAGGTAATTGAGGCAAATCAAACTATTTCGGTATTAGGATTTATATCTGCCCTGGATTTTAAAAATCCATACATAGTAAAAATAAAATCAAACATTTTAACTAATTATTCTTAGCCATACTCCTGTGCAAACAGCAGAATGCTTTCTCCACCATAATACTAGAGAGGGCAGTTTTGTATGAGTGGTAAAGGAGAGAGAAAGTTTGGAAAGTGGGAAGACAGCCATTTCCCAGCATGACCAAGTGTTACCATGTGTAAAGCTATCCCCGAACCAGACATTTCTAACATGTATTTCACTGTGTTACCACTAAGCTGCTTCCATGATCTGATTGTTCTGCCAAATAAATGGACTTGACAAATGTGGGCCAGACAGGGAGGGTGAGGATGAGCTTTCATTGACTCACCCTTCATCAGAGCTGCTTGCTTGCAGAGCACGTGGCCACCCATGGCAGCTGATGGAGCCTTAACATTTGGAACTTAGGCACAGCTGAGGCTGCCATGGGCCAGAGTCCTCAGCAGCAAACGCTGCCCTGTATTCTCCAGCAGCCTACTGTTCTGCAGACTCAGAGACCCTGCTGAGCTGCTCCCCAGACAAGCAGTGCATGTGAGCAGCTGAGATACCCCAGAAGGAAGGTTTCTGTTCAGGGCTGTACCACTGTGGAAGGAAACTCTAGGGCTTGAATGCGGTAATAAACCCCAACATCCTCAGCCTCCACCCGGCTGATTTCCAGTGTGAAATCAGTGCCGGAACCACTGCCACTGAATCTGTCTGGGACTCCAGAGACCCGGTTTGAAACAAAATAAATCAGGAGCTCTGGAGACTGGCCTGGCTTCTGCAGGAATCAATACAAATAGGTGTATCTATCATTGGGCAAGAGGCTCTGACTAGACCTGCAGGATAGGGGGGTGGCTCTCCAGCAGTGACAGGCTAGGAGAGTGGAGTCTGGGTATCACAATATCCCCACTTGGTCCTGAAATAATAACAGAGAAGTGCAAGGTTATATAGACATATTATGAGCAATTTTCACGATTTCCCTTATGATACTGATTTATAGTTACGTGTATTTTCCAGTTTTAATTTATATCATAAAAAGTAGCCTTTCTAAAATAAACCCATTATTTACCAGCCAGCAGGGGACTCCCCAGCCAACTGCCTGAGTCTACCTGACTCCACACACTGTGGACAAATTCCCTCTTTATTTTCAAGATCTTAATCACAGCAGTGGTCATTGTTCCTTGGAGGTGAATCCTGTTTATCCGTAAGATCAAAATATGAATTTTCTTTCCTGGATCATAGACTATGTGGCTCTAACACATGGTTGAAATAAATATGGGAAGCTGTGGAGCCCCCAGAACTCACCTTCCAGCCCCATTTTCCCACCTCATTTTACTTCCGTCTTTACCAGGGACCCAGAGCATTAGCCACCCCAGGAGCTGAGCAGGGAGCCTCATTGTAAGGTGAACTGAGGAGTCATGATCAGTCAACGCAAGTTTAGAGTTGAGCTTTTATCTGAGATTCACAAGGGAAGGTCCTCCCTAGAAGACAATATGCAAATCACCTGGTGGGGGCAACAGTGTGGAAAGGGTCTATGGTGTAGCGGGTATATCTCTACTGTGAACGATGTGACATAAAATGTTGAATGGAGCAAAACAAACATAGTTCAAGTCAAGTATGCCTGTAGCAGGTGAGGACAGGACACACGAGGATCTCCTCCCAGTGACATAACTGAGCATCCCTGCAGCCATGAGGACAGCAGGAAACTTTATTGGCTGGTCCGGGGATGATGTAGCAGCCAACCCTGGAGGGTCTGTGGGGCTTGTGTGCCCAAAGGAGTTAGGAAGGAAAAGGCTCTGGACGGTGCCCTGGAGAGATCTAGCCCCTGTTCACACAGAAGAGGAGCATGTACCTGTGACTGAGGCCTCATGTCCTCTTCCCCGAAGACTCTCTAGCCAACTGTCTGAGCCCACTCGACTCTACCTGCTGTGGACACATTCCCTGGCAACACAACCTCTCCTGCCACACTAAGAGGCTCAACTTCCTTGGGAGAGTTGTGTTTGGGGACATCTCACTGTGCAGGGTCCCAAAGAGTATCCTGCTCACAGGAGGATGTGCAGCATCTCAGGGCTCCAAAGTATTGCTTGTCATGATGAAATCCCTAGAATTTTGGTTAGATGTGAGTCCCCACTTGTCAATACCTTCTACAGACATGTCATTCTTTATTTTGCAAACTATTTTCTATGAACCGCCTTTTCTTTGTTTTGGTACTTTTTGGTTAAGAATGTAATTTTCATTGCACTACCTTTAGTCTCCACACTGGTGATTGTGGGAGTGAAATCAATAAATATTGGGTTGGATGTGTGTTCTCACTCATGAATGGAAAAGTAAAGACTTGTCATTCTTTGTATGTGTGACAAATTCCTTTCTATATTCCATGCTTTCTCTTTCTTTCTTTCCTTCTTTCCTTCTTTCTTTCTTTCTTTCTTTCTTTCTTTCTTTCTTTCTTTCTTTCTTTCTTTCTTTCTTCTTTCTTTCTTTCTTTCTTTCTTTCTTTCTTTCTTTCTTTCTTTCTTTCCTTTTTTGACATTTCTGCTTAAAAATACAATTTTAGTCTGGGCACGGTGGTTCACGCCTGTAATCCCAGCACTTTGGGAGGTCGAGGCAGGCGGATCACGAGGTCAGGAGATTGAGACCATCCTGGCTAGCACAGTGAAACCCCATCTCTACTAAAAATACAAAAAAAATTAGCCGGGCGTCATGGCGGGTGCCTGTAGTCCCATCTATTCGGGAGGCTGAGGCAGGAGAAAGGCATGAACCTGGGAGGCAGAGCTTGCAGTGAGCCGAGATCGCACCACTGCACTCCAGCCTGGGTGACAGAGTGAGACTCCCTCTCAAAAAAAAAAATACAATTTTAAATTCACTCACCATGGGATCCATCATCTTAGAATAGACGATCATTTCTGATGTGATTAAATTTTCTAACAAGAAAAAAGGTATTTTGTCCTTTTAATACAAACATTTCTTTAAGCATATCACCTCATGACAGGTAACTGACATGCCCATGAATAATTCATAAATATTTTTGGAGCATTATTTTAACTGAATATATACAAATCATACATTTTTTTCTATACCATTACCACTAGAATATACACATCAAATTTATTTTAGGTAATGATCACATTGTGTAAAAATAGTATGTTTACTTACTTCAAATCCTTTTATTGTTTGTTTATGACCACTTAATATCAAAGTTGTCATTTATCAAAACCTGCTGGATTACATCCTGCTGGGCGTTCTGCTCAGCATGTCAGTGGTTGTGACATCTCCCAGACCCAAACAGTGGTCTCTGCTAGACCTCCTCTAAGGATAGAATAAGTTTCAGAAGCTCTGCCTGGCTGCTGTGATTTGACTAGAACTGAGTGACATGACCTCAGGTCTCTTTGCACAGGGACTTCAGTAAACCTTTGGTGATTACAGAACTAAATGCTTACTCACGACATTACTTTCCTGAGACTCCCAGTGGCACAGGCTCCACCCAGGAAGCCAGGCAGCAGTGCCTTCAACTTTGTGGTTCTTCACAAGAAACATATTTGGCCCTTTTTTGGATCCACATCATCAACTGCCATCACCACTTCCAAACACATCCGCACCCACCATAATCAAGGACAGTTTAATTGAGCAATAGCTGACCTCTCCTGTGTTCTCTTCATGCTCCCATTCTCGAAGTCTGCCAAATCTCAAATTCTGAACTTTGGAAAATAAAACAGTTTACATCACCCTGTATTTCCTCAGTGATCTATGGAAAATACTACATCTTTAGTATACTGCATCTTCCAGCATATGCATTTTATTTTTAAAACCAACTTTCAAAATTTCAGGAGCTCTCTTTTTCTATCGGCAAGAGATAATTGTAATCAAAGAGTTTTAGTATTAGGAACTTGCGTCTGCTATGAAATTACAAAATCTATTTGACACTCACAACCAAGATGTTACTGATTGTCCTCAGCCAGCGCTCCCCGAGAACTAGTGGAGAATCCTGTCTCTACTGTCTCACGGAGTGGAGAAGAATGGTAAATAGAAGAAGCAGGACGAATTTAAAAAGTGGTAAAATCCCAATTTTTACATATAACCAAATATTTTCTTTAAAAGGTACCCAAAACTGTTAAATCCTAAGATGTACTCAACATTTTTTGCCAGAAATAATCAATTGTCTGGCTGTTTTGCTCAAGAAATTTAAACAAATACAGGCAAGGAAGGGGGATTCAGATGAGCTTCCATTCTCCTTGCCTTTTCCTCCCAATTTTTTACTCACAGGGCCCTAGAACCTCCTCATTCCCCTGTTGCTTAAGAGAGTCAAGGCTGTGGCAGGTGACAGGAACATAAACAGGGTGCTGACCTGGAGCAATGGCTCACATTGGACTCCCAGCCTGTAGGGAGACCAAGTCAGGTGGGTGTTTTGAGCCCATGAGTTTGAGAACAGGCTGGGCAACATGGTGAAGTACCTACTCAACAAAAAATAGAAAAATTAGCCATGCTTAGTGGCATGCACCTGTCGTCCCAGGCGGAGTCCTCAGCAGCAAATTCTGCCCTGTATTCTCCAACAGCCTCTTCTTCTGCAGACTCAGAGACCCTGCTGAGCTGCTCCCCAGACAAAAAGCATATGTGAGCAGCTGGAACACCCCAGCAGGGAGCTTTCTGTTCCAGGATGCACCACTGTTGAAGGAAACTCTGTATGTTGCATGCAGTAATACACCCCAACCTCCTCAGCCACCACCAGGCTGATTTTCAGTGTGAAATCAGTGCCTGACCCACTGCCACTGAACCTGTCTGGGACTCCAGAGGCCCAGCTTGAAACATCATAGATCAGGAGCTGTGGAGACTGGCCTGGCTTCTGCAGGTACCAATCCAAATAGATGTTTTTGTCATCACTACCCAAGAGGCTCTGACTAGATTTGCAGGAGATGGAGGCCAGCTCTCCAGGGGTGACGGGCAGGGAGAGTGGAGTCTAGGTCATCGCAATATCCCCACTGGATCCTGAAATAATAACAGAGATGTGCAAGGTTATATAAACACATTTTGAGCAACTTTCATGATTTCCCTTAAGATATTGATTTACAGTTACACAGTTTTTCAAGTTTTGATTTACATAATGAAAGGTGGAGTTTCTAAAATGAACCTATTATTTACTAGCCAGGAGGGAACTCTTTATTTTCAAGTTCTTAATCAGAGCACTGGTCCTCGTTCCTGGGAGGTGATTCCTGATTATTCCTGAGAAAAATAAATGAATTCTGTATAATGGAGCATAGACCATGTGCCTGGCACACACGGTTGAAATAAATATAGGAAGCTGTGCGGTCCCCAGATCTCATCCTTCCACCCTGTTTTCCCACCTTATTTTAATCCTCTCCTTACCAGGGAGCCAGAGCATTAGCAGCCCTAAGAGCTGATCAGGGAGCTTCATTGTGAGAAGGTGACCTGAGGAGTCCTGATCAGTCAAGGCGTGGTTAGAGCTGAGCTTTGATCTCAGACTCACGAGGGAAGGACCTTTCTAGGGGACAATATGCAAATCATCTGGTGGGTGCAGTGGTGTGGAAAAGGTTGATGGGGCAGGGGGAATGTCTCTTCTGTGAACAATGTGACATAAAATGTTCATTGGAGCAAAACAAACGTAGTTCAAGTCAAGTTTGCCTGTGGTCAAGGGAAGAAGGCTCTGACTGTGAAAGTTGAGACCTTGGGCAGGGACACATTGTGCAGTGCATGCCACACTGAGAAAGCACAAGGACTCTGACAATGTGGAAATGTGTTTCTAGGATGCATCTCTGGGAGGTGAATGCCATCCTGCATGGCTCCCTCCAGTCAGTCTAGAGAAGAAAACAGCCCCGTTCCCACAAGCACAGACGGGCAGAGGACCTGCAAATGAAAAGTGCTCCTGAGCGAGTTCAAGTGTTGCCTGGTGTCTGCTGTTTCCAGGATAACTGGTCAACATTGTTCAAAGCAAGTGTTAAGATCTACCCTACCCTGGAAACTGGTGAGTGAGCCCCATAAGAGCCCTCTGACCAAACACCTCACAGAGAATGATGTGGGTCTCTACATTTAGAGTCAAGAGCTTAGCATAAGTGAGAAGAAAGGGTACAAGAATGTTATGCCTCAGGCAGTGAATATAATTCCTGGTGACCATGTGTTCAATCTGGGATATATCCCAACAAAATCATCCCACATATACCAGATTAACCAGTAGGTTCTCATAGGGAAGAATTTCCTTGGTTAATGATACAGACCAATAAGATATCACATTGCTTCATGTTTTTTCCGAGTGGTGCTTAGGAAAACTCTTCTCACACAGTCTCCCTGGTCATGTGGGGTCAGGTCCTATCAGGGCTTCCAGGTTCTTGCCAACTCTGAGTGAGACCTGAGTCTCGCCCAACCTAGATGTGGTGCAGCCACAGCCATGAATCTGCAGTTGAGAAGGTGATTGTCTATGTGAGAAGAGCAAGGACTGCATCTACAGTTTGATGTCTCAGGGTAACCTGTACCTGAAACTGACATTTTCATGGTTTCCTGAAAAGACACTCACAGCTCAGGGATGTGAGTCTGTCATACAGCTGATCATTAGAAAGAGAAACAATTTCACTTTTTTTCACTTGTTAGTGATGAGCTTAATGTTTAATTGGACAGTTCCTGAATAATGGTGCTGATACCGAATACCATCACAAGGACAGTCACATTTCTGGAAAAAAAAAAAATACAGGAACAATGGAAAGACTGAATTGTAATTGAAATACTATGTAATCATGGGAAATTTAACAGAAATTTATAATTAATTGCCCAAGAGCACAAACAAATGAAATTCTAGGTAATATTTCAGAGGAAAACTCGGTTTAAATATCTTCTGGGAAATCTAAGAAAATAACATTTTTTACAAGATTGGAAAAGATAATTGAAAAACCAACAATAGTGACCTTTAAATATTGAATTCCATTGCAATAATGTGGGTTAAGGAGATCAAATTGTACTTAAGAGAATGGATTGAAATAAAGGCTCATATTTTATTTACTCTTTTCTCATTAAATTTAGTAACTTTTGTGTATGTGATTTTTCTTTTCTTATGTGATTAACCAATTCTAATCTGCTTCTCAGTCTTCAAAACGTCAGAGCCCTAATTAATCATAATAGTGAAAAAAAGGAACATCAGAGGCTGAAGGAAAAGAAAAAGAAAACACAAACCACAATCAGCCTAACTAAAGTGGAACAAGATGGTCCATCTTATCACAAGTTTTAAATAATTATCCCGAAAGGGTGTTAAATGAAGAATCAGTTGCATCCATTATCCAATCCAGAAATTTGAATTGCAGAAAAGTGAATGACAGTAAAAATGTTGTCATCTTTTCTTTTACTAAAAGTCAATTCTTGAACATATTATTTTTGCAAAGTATTCTTTAAGATGCTTGAATTTAAGACAGGCTTGCTAATTCCTGTGAAACTTCATAATAAATTGTTAAGAAGGCTACCACTGTAGTTAAGACGAATCTCATGATCTGTTGCCTTGCATAATCATAAAATGTGAAATCTTGTAAAGATCTTTTTTATTCAGAAGAGGACTTTGAAATTACCGTGTATTACCTATAGACTTAAAGAGTAATATTACTGATTCTGATTACAAACCTCCCTCTCTTATGTGTTGACACTTTATGCCAAGGCTTTGACAGCAACACTGTGGTCACTCCACAGTGGACACAAATCAGAAGGTTTCAGAACCATCTCCATTCGGATCTGGGTGTGCAGCAGGCCTCTGCCTCTGAGCGTCTCTAACATGAACCATGGTCACCTGAATGAGGGACGACTTATACAGGTGGGGTTTATTATGGCTGTGTCTCCTTTCCCTGATGCGGTTAGTTTGGGGTCCATAGAATTGGGAGCAAATGCTTTATTCATAAGACTTGGGAAGAGAGTGTTGAAAGTGGAATTGTTTTTGTTCATGGCGTCAGTGTTTGGGGTGGACACTTTGATCCAATTTGTAGGGAAGGGCTTGCGGGCTGATCAAGGAATAGAGATGGCCACAGGGGGGCAGTCGCACACATGACTTTATTGGATGAGGCTTTGTCAGGTTTGCAGAGAGAAGCCCCTCAGCAGGAAACTGTGCAGAGAATAAGGTCCCAGGATTGCTTCTCAAAACGGAAGGGTCACTGGACAAGGGCCTGTGTGTCTGGGGGATGCCGCACAGCAGCACAGTGGTGAGTTTCTGGTTTAAGGTTTTCATAACTGGGGTTTATCTTATTGCTAGCAGATGTGGTTGAAATTTTCTGGACACGCAAAGTATTTTCTGAAAGGCTGAAATATTCTTCTCTTTTGAAATAAGCAACATAGGGGCCAGGACACACAGGCCATCTTTAGCTCACTTATATGTCACTGTTTCCAATTCTGTAGACATTGTTCTACAGACTGTATTGGCCTATATTGTCCAAACAAACACTACCATGGATGAGGGTGAGAAACACAGAGGCCTGTTCCCCACATGGGGTGCAACGAAGGTTATTTTGAGTAAAGGGAAGAGTTTCTCTTTGGATGAGAATTGAGACCAAGCCACCCACGGAGTGTCCCTTTGTGAAGCTGCAGGTCCTGTGACTGGATTCCTGGCTGCAAGGCACCTGGGGTTGCAGCTGTCTGCATTATCTCACTAACTGTAAATTGTCACTCACTGGACCATAGATTCACAGGTAAATATTCTGAAACCCAAAGAGTTCAGGGAATGAAGCCTCTGCAAATGTGTGTCTTTTGCGTCTGAGAATCCATCTCTCCAGCACTGGAAGAAAGAGGGTTGCTTGTATGTTGCACCTTCATACCCTGTTTTAGACCTGTCTAAGCTGAACCTGTTTCCAAATGTTTGAATTACTGTTCTTTACTTTTTCTTGTAAAAATGTTTAGAAATCCTATAAAACTATACACACAGCTGTGGGATTAAATGCTAAGCTTTACCTCTGTGCTTGTTAAACATTCTGCAGAGCCCACCTCAGCCACCAGCAAACTGCACAAAGTGAAGTAATGATTCTGTTTCCTTCCTGAGCATTCTATGTCTTGAAAGTTCCCTCTCAATTCAAATCTTGAATCTGGGCATTCGTCTCTACAGCTGCCATCAAATGACACTAAGTGGTGTCCCCATTAACAAGGCCACTGTAATGTGTGCTACATCAACACGGAGAGAATCAGAGTTCGGGATTACAGGAGTATCTATTTTATTCCAGTGTTTTTAATGAATGTCTTCGTCTTTAAAAGAAGGAAGCCCCAAGTAGGACATTTTTAGCTTCTGGAGGCTACATATTCTACCCCTTATGATACAGATTTGGTCCACCAGGTGACATGAAAGTCTGCAGTCGTGAGTGGGACTCAGGATAGAAAAGGGCTCTGCAGCAGGTGCGGGTTGCAGTGCAAACAGGCCTGTCCCTTGGGCCACTGCAGATACAGACGACTTGAACAACACTTCAACCATCTGGACAAGATTGATACCTAGAGAACACTCCACCAAACCACAGCAGATTCTGTGGTCTTTTCAAAATATTAGCTAATGATACATATATTTATGGCCACAAGATATTTAAATAAAATGAAGCTGATTAAATCATAAAAAACAAATTATTCATAACTGAGAGAATTGTATTAGAAATTGGAAACAGAAAGTTGTCAGAAGGCAGTTGGTGGAAGAAGGAGGAGGCATGAAAAATTACCTCTTGGGCACAAAGTACACTATGAGGGTGATGGGTAACTAAAGTCCAGAGTTCACTACTACACAATTCATCACTGTCACCAAAAACCACTCGTACCTCTAAAGCCACTGAAATGCTAAAATTAATTTTAAAAAAATTTATTTAAAAGATTCCAAATATTTTGGAACTAAGTAAAGTACTACTAAATATACACTCAAAAGGAGGGACTTTTATTTTTAGAGATGTGAGGATGTGACAAGTACATGTCTAGTATTCCACCATTAGAATCACATCCGTCTCCAAATGAAAACACCATTAGCATCTGCACAAGAAGAAAGTCTTAGAGTGGATGGGCAGAGTGAGTAACTGCTCAGAGAGGATGAGGAGTCACAGAAAGTCAAAATAGGAATTCTTGGTGATATTATGAGCTGCACATACATGAGACTCCTGTGATCTCTGACTTGCTCATAACATCATGCAGTGCAGGCTGCTTTCCATCTTCCTGATGATTGGTGAGAGTGGGGTCACTTGGGAAAGGCATGGAGAAGTGCAATGAAGGTCATCAGTGGCAGCAGCTGATGACAGGACACACTACGTTTCCCTTATAGTGATATGACTGAGCATCCCTACAGCCATGAGGACAGCAGGGAACTTTAGGTGCTGCTCTAGGGAGGATATGGGAGCCAATCCTGGAGGGTCAGTGGGGCTTGAGTGCCCTAAGTGTAGAGGAAAGAGGAGGCTCTGTAAGGCATCCTGGAGGACCCTGGCCCTGTTTACACAGAAGACAAGCCTGTGCCTGTGACTGAGGCCTCACAGCCTCTTCCTTCCTCAAAGGCTTTCCAGTTATCTCCCTGAGCCCACCTGACTCCAACTGCTGGGGACACATCCCCTGGCACTGCAGCTGCTACTGCCACACTGAAAGGCTGAACTTCCTTTGAGGTTTGTGTTTGGGGCCATCACACTGTGCAGGGTCCCGATCCTGCTCACAGGAGGCTGTGCAACATCTCCAGGCTCCAAAGTGGTGTTTGTGATGGTGAAATCCCTAGACTTTTGGCTAGATGAGTTTTCTTACTTGTGAATGCCTTCTATAGATCTGCCATTCTTTGTTTTACAAACTCTTTTCTGTAAACTATCTATTCTTTGTTTTTGGACTTCGGGGTTAAGAATGTAACTTTAATTGGACTATCTTTAGTCTCCACACTGCTGATTGTGGGAATGAAGTCAACAGATTTTTGGTTGGATGTGTGTTCTCACTCAGGAATATGTGAAGAAAAGTATTCAGAAGACTTGTCTTTTTTGTATGTGTGATAAATTCTTTCCTATATACAATGCTTTTAATATATATTATTTTTGATATTTCTACTGGGGAATATAATTTTAACTTTACTTGTTATGGAATCCATCTTCCTAGAACGGACAAGGATTTCTGATGGGGTTCATTATTTTAACCAGAAAAAAAGATATTTTGTCCTTTTGGTATAAACAATTCTTTACATTGATCATATCACCTCATGAAATGGAACTGATGTGCCCATGATTAGTTCACAAATATTTTTGAGAAATTATTTTAAGTGAAGCCATGCAAAGCATACTTTTTCCATCCCATCAGTATTAGAATGTGGGAGTCAGATTTATTTTCAGGTAGTGACCATATAATGTAAAAATTATACATTTACTTATTTCAAAACTTTTTATTTTTTATGACAATTTAGTACCCAAATTGTCATTTAGACATGACTAGTAAGTTTCAAAAGGAATCTTCCTATTCTGGGACAATGATGTAGGGGTTCAAAGGCTAAAAGAATCACTGTAAGAACCCGGAGAGAAAACAATAGAAAATTTTATATTAATAATATCAGAGAACAGTGGAAGAAATGAGAACTTAGTGACGTAAAATTCCAAAGTGAATAGGGCGCTTTCTAGCTGAGCTGATGCTCACCTGACATTTTGCCCTCCTGCCAAATCAGCCAAGTTTACATATGGACACAAGTTCTGTCTTGGCACAGGCAGAGGAGACCTCCTGGGAAAAATGAATCAGGTTGACCCTCAGGGATTGCACAGGGCAGCCTCTATACATGGCCGGTGTCCTCCGTGGGGCTTTTGCTGAGGTCTGAGTCATCAGACATGCTGGAGGAGATGGGCTAGAAGAACATAAAACTCCTACAGACCCAACGTGTTCTTCCAAATCCCCAAAGCTGCACTGAGCATGCTGAATACATGTCTGAATCATGAACATCGACCTCTATCCCCACCACCCTCCTTCTGGTGTAGACCCCGCTTGGCCTTCCACTCAGCATGTCAGTGGTTGTGACATCTCCAGACCCAAACAGTGGTCTCTGCTAGACCTCCTCTATGGGAAGAATGAGTTTCAGAAGCTCTACTTGGCTGTTGTGATTTGACTCGGACTGAGTGATGTGACCTCAGGTCTCCTTGCACAGGGACTTCACTAAACTTTTGGTGATTACAGACCTAAAGCTCTATTCACGGCATTACTTTACTGTGAAACTCCCAGTGGCACAGGCTCCACCCGGGAAGCCATGAAGCGGTGCCTTCAACTCTGTGGCTTTCACAAGTATCATATTTGGCTTCTTTGTGGGTCCACATCAACTGCCAAGCCCACCACCATCCACATCCCCACCCACCATAAGCCAAGACAGTTTAATTGAACAATAGTTGACCTCTCTTGTATCCCATCTTGACCCCATTCCTGCAGTCTGTCCAATCTTGAATTCTGAACCTTGGGAAATAAAAAAGTTTACATGATCCTTTATTATCCCAGTGATTCATGGAAAATACTACATCTTTAGTATACTACATCTTTCAGGATTTGTTTTCCATTTTTAAAACCAACTTTTGGAATTTCGAGAACTACCTTTTTCTATCAATGAGAGGCAATTGCAATTTTAAAAACTCAGTATTAGGATGTTGCGTCTCATATAAAATTACAAAAATCTGTTTGACATTCAAGACCAAGATGTTACTGATTATCTTCAACCAGATCCCACTGAGGATAACTAGTGGAAAATGCTGTCTCTACTGTCTTATGGAGTGGCCAAAGAGTGTTAAATAGAAGAACAAGGAAGTAGAAAAAGTAGGAAAATGCCAATTTTAAATATAACCAAATATTTTCTTAAAAATATGGTCGGATGCGGTAGCTCACTCCTGGAATCCCAGCACTTTGGGAGACCAAGGTGGGCAGATCACTTGAGGCCTGCAGTTTGAGACCAGCCTGGCCAACATGGTGAAACCCTGTCTCTACTAATAATACAAAAATTTGCTAGGACTGTTGGCAGGCACCTGTAATCCCAGATATGTGGGAGGTGAGGCAGGAGAATTGCTTGAACCCGAGAGGCGGAGGTTGCAGTGAGCCAAAAGCATTGCTCCACTGCACTCTAGCCTGGGCGACAGAGTGACATTCTGTCTCAAAAAAAAAAAAAAATTAAAATAAATAAAACTATGTCTATATGTATATCTATATCTATACTTATATCTATCTCTCTATCTAGTTATCTATCTACATATCTATCTATCTATCTATCTATCCCAAATTATTAAACCCTAAGATGTATTCAACATGTTTTTGCCAGAAAAGATCAATTGTCTGGCTGTATTGCTGTATTGCTGAGTAAATTTAAGAATTATAATAGGAATAGGAATAAAGTTCATTGAGCTACAGGAGTATGTTGTAACCCAATTCAAGGAAGCTAAGAATAATGAAATAAACAGGGCCCAAAACCTCCTCATTACCCTGTTGCTTATGAGAGTCAAGGCTGTGGCAGGTAATAGGAATGTCAATAGGGGTGCCAATCTGGTGTGATGGCTCTTGCCTGTAATCCCAGCAATTTGAGAGGCTGAGTAAGCTGGAGAATTGAGACCAGGATTTCAAGAGCAGCCTGGGCAACATGGTGAAACCCCATGTCTACCAAAAAAAAAAAAAAAAAAATTAATCAAGCTTGGCGGCATGCCACTGTAATCCTAGCTACTCCGTAGGCTGAGATGGGAGAATCGCTTGCACTTGAGAATTCTAGGTTGCAATGAGCCACGATCACACCAATGTACTTCATGCTGGGTAACCAAGTGAGACCCTGTCTTGAAAAAATAAAGAAATAAATAAACAGGTGGTGCTAGAGGTGCAGCTGAGGATTCATGGCCCAGAATCCTCAGGAGCAAACACTGCCTGCTGTTCCTGCAGTTTGGGAGGCTGAGGTGGGTAGTTTGAGCTCAGGTGTTTGAGATCAGCCTGGGAAACATGGTGAAACGCCATTGCTACAAAAAGTACCAAAAAATCAGCTGGGCATGGTGGTGCGTGCCTGCGGTCTCAGCTACTCAAGAGAAAAGGGTAAAAGGATCTCTTGAGCTTGGGAGGCAGAGGCTCTAGTGAGCTGAGATGACAGCACTTCACTCCAGCTTGGGCAACAAAGCAAGACCTTGTCTCAAAAAATAATTAATTAAAAAATTTTAAAATGTTTTTAAAAGTATTGTTTTAGTGACGGGTGAGATAGATGACTCAGTACAATGAGTTAGAGAATCTGAAACCAGTTCTGCATATATGTGGTCAATCAATTCACAGTGAAAGTTCTACAGTTGTCTCAAAGCAACTGTACTGAAAAAAAAATAGCCTTAGACTGGGTAATTAATTAACAACACAAATTTATTTTCACACAGTTATGGACACTGGGAAGTCCAGGGTCAAGGCACTGGCAATCTCGGTGTTTGGCAAGGGCTGCTTCTGCTTCCAAGAAGGCACCTGATGGCTGTATCATCACATGGTGAAGGTGGAAGGGCAAAAGGGGTAACTCTATGTGAAGTTACCTTTATTAGGCATTAATATTATTCATGAATGCAGAGCCCTCATGACCTAATCACCCAAAGGGTTCAACTTCTAATACTGTTACCTTGAAAATTCATTTTCAACAGGAACTTTGGAGGGGACACAATCAGACCATAGCAGTGATTTAGAAGAAAAATAATTATAATAACTGAATTATATTGGATCAACTGGATATCCATACTACATCAAAATGAATCGTAACCTGTATATTTAACCTCTTCATTGATACAAATATTCTAAATAAATCATAAACTGAAATGTAAAAGTAAAAAGTATAAACCTTTTAAAAATAGCGTAAAAAGATATTTCATGAGTATATACGCAAAAAAGGATTTCATAAAGAAGATACACAAAGCACTAAGCACACACACAAAAAGGTTAATCAATTAATTCTCCACTGAAAACTCAAAAAACCAGCATGGTTTCTTTCCTCCAAATCACTGCATCACCTCTCCATCAAGGGTTCAGAACTGGGCTGAGGCTGAGATGGCTGAAATGATGGAAGTAGAATTTATAATAGGAATAGGAATAAAGTTCATTGAGCTACAGGAGTATGTTGTAACCCAATTCAAGGAAGCTAAGAATAATGGAAAAAAAAAAAATTTCAGGAGCTCACAGATAAAATGGCCAGTAAAGAGAAGAACATAACCAGCATAATCGTTCTGAAAAACTCACTATAGGAATTTCATAATGCAATCACAAGTATTAACAGCACAATAGGCCAAGTGGGGAAAAGCATCTCAGAGCTTGAACACTGACTTCCTCAGATAAGTACTCTTATCTTAAAAAAAAAAAAAAGTTACATTTAATTACACATCATGTGACTAAAACCTCAGGACGGCCCTTGATATCTGTAGGGATCCATTTTGCAGTTGAGAAAATCATTCATCACAGGTCATGGCTGGTTCGCACAAAGTCACATGGTCAGCAGGTGTTGGAACGGGGATTTGGATCGAGTTGACTATGGGAGGGTAACTGCTATCCTGTTGACAGTAATAAGTGGCCAAATCATCAAGCTGCAGGCTGCTGATGGTGAGAATGAAATCTGTCCCTGATCCACTTCCAATGAACCAGGATGGGATCCCCTTCTACCGTTTGATGCAGCATAGACCAGGAGCATAGGAGCTTTCTCTGGTTTCTGCTGATACCAGGGTAATTCACTGCTAATGCCCTGATTTGCTTGGCAAGTGATAGTGACTCTGTCTCCTACAGATGCAGACACGGAGGATGGAGACTGGGTCATCTGGATATCACATACGGCACCCGATATTGAAAACATAAAAACAAACATCTGCACAATCAGTCTTGTGATTAGAAGCCCTCCCTGAAGAGCCAGGCTGTACTGATCATATTGGCTAAGTAAATTCCTGGTGTCCTCTTTCCTCACCTGGGAACCAGAGCAGCAGAAGCACCAGGAGCTGAGTGGGGGCCCTCATGTCCATGCTGTGTCCTGACTGGGACTGGTTCCTGCACAGAGTGTGACCAGCCTATTAAGAAGTCTTCAGGGGAGGGGGCTGTGCTCTCAGAACATGCAAATCAGCAGGGGATGGGGTAGGCTGGGCACAGCTGCAGGGCCAGCTCATCTCAGTAACTCAGCATGGGAACAATGTCCCTAGGGTGCCAGGTCAAAGCAGGGCAGTACAGATATGTCTGTAAATAACGTGTTTCTTTCTGGGGACCATTTTGTAACAAAGCATATTTTTTGATACTTCTCAAAATTTGAAATACTACTGAGTATCTGAGGAAATAATGGATTCCATTGGTGTATTGGGATTATTTAGGAGAATATTCTTCTCTGTAGGAAACTCAGTAAAGTTTTAGAGGGCTCCATCATCAGTTATTCGATATACTCTGAAAGGAACGGGGATACTTTGTGGTACACTTGCAGTATTTCTGTGAAATTGTTTTTTCTTTTTTCAAAGGGACATTTATCAAGATAATGTTAAATATATTTAAAAGTATTTTAGAGTGACTTTAATCCATTATTATTATCACTGTATGTTCAAGCAATTCCCTGCAGATGCACAAAGATGATACCCTAAGTCCTCGAAGGGTGTGTTGCTCACAGATCTACCACTATCCATGTCTATGGGCCTCTCTAATGCCAGGAATTTTATGGAACACATCTTATTTTTGGTTTGGAGACCTCTATTTTCTATTCCCTTTCCTGTCATTGGTTATTTCTTCCCAGGATTCATCAGCATGAAGGGTTGACTAGTGATGCTAGATCTGATTACTTCAAAAATAAAAAAGTCACTTGTTTCTTTCTCCAATTACAGAAGCATGGATTGGGATAAATTTGAAATTATCCAGGGATCAATTGTTCTCAAAATAAAAAAGACGAAGATCATATCCCCTGATTAATGATCTGAGGTGCACTGCCCACCAGTCTGTTCCTGGGGGCTCAGGAGCAGCTCTGCTGGAGCCTGGAGAGCAGGTAATGGGGAGAGCTTGGGAAAGACCAGGACAGTGAGTCCTCTCTCCTAGTGAGGGAAGCTGCTCCTCAGGGCATGTCCCTGCCTTGCACTATCAATGCCATTTTCCTCTTTTACTCTTCAGCAGTGAGGGAAGGTCATCCTAACCCAGATGCCAGCCTCCTATCTCACATCTAGGACAGAGTCCCCATCGCCTATTAAGCAAATAACCGTGTATATGGGGAAATCACTTGGATTTGGATAAAATTGAACACAGACTTGCACCCATTATATCTCACACCTTTAACAGCGGCCAAGGCATCTCAGCCTGGTGCAGTAGCAGAGGAAGTGGATTGAACTGTATCAGCATCAGTGGGCTTCAGCCTGGGTTCTGGGGAGTATTACTGATGCCTGACTAGGAGTGATCAAATCACTGTGGTGGATCCCCTGCACACACCCTTCTTGCCTATTCAGGAGCCTGAATTTTGAGAAACTTACCCATTTAGAGGGGGAAATGGCAACTTCCTATTTGCCCTCTAAAGGTTTGCAGAAAATGAATGGACAAAACACAAATTAATAGAAGAAAGAGGCAAAATTTTTTTTTCTTTTTTTTTTTTATTATACTTTAAGTTCTAGGGTACATGTGCACAATGTGCAGGTTTGTTACATATGTATATATGTGCCATGTTGGTGTGCTGCACCCATTAACTCATCATTTACATTAGGTATATCTCCTAATGCTATCCCTCCCCCCTCCCCCTACCCTATGACAGGCCCAATGTGTGATGTTCCCCACCCTGTGTCCAAGTGTCCTCATTGTTCAATTCCCACCTATGAGTGAGAATATGAGGTGTTTGGTTTTCTATCCTTGCAAAAGTTTGCTCAGAATGATGGTTTCCAACTTCATCCATGTCCCTACAAAGGACATGAACTCATCCTTTTTTATGGCTGCATAGTATTCCATGGTGTACATGGGCCACATTTTCTTAATACAGTCTATCATTGATGGACATTTGGGTTGGTTCCAAGTCTTTGCTATTGTGAATAGCGCCATAATAAACACACGTGTGCATGTGTCTTTATAGCACCATGATTTATAATCCTTTGAGTATATACCCAGTAATGGGATGGCCAGATAAAATGGTATTTCTAGTTCTAGATCCTTGAGGAATCACCACACTGTCTTCCACAATAGATGAACTAATTTACAGTCCCATCACCAGTGTAAAAGTGTTCCTATTCTTCCACATCTTCTCCGGTACCTGTTGTTTCCTGACTTTTTAATGATCGTCATTCTAACCAGTGTGAGATGGTATCTCATTGTGGTTTAGATTTGCATTTCTCTGACGGCCAGTAATGATGAGCATTTTTTCATGTGTCTGTTCACTGCATAAATGTCTTCTTTTGAGAAGTGTCTATTCATATCCTTCACCCACATTTTGATGGGGTTGTTTGATTTTTTCTTGTAAATTTGTTGAAGTTCTTTGTAGATTCTGGATATTAGCCCTTTGTCAGATGTGTAGATTGCAAGAATTTTCTCCCATCCTATAGGTTGCCTGTTCACTAAAGAGAATTTTACACCAATGTCCCTGATGAACATTGATGCAAAAATCCTCAATAAAATACTGGCAAACCGAATCCAATAGCACATCAAAAAGCTTATCCACCATGATCAAGTGGGCTTCATCCCTGGGATGCAAGGCTGGTTCAATATACACAAATCAATAAGTGTAATCCAGCATATAAACAGAACCAAAGACAAAAACCACATGATTATCTCAATAGATGCAGAAAAGGCCTTTCACAAAATTCAACAGCCCTTCATGCTAAAAACTCTCAATAAATTCGGTATTGATGGAACGTATTTCAAAATAATAAGAGCTATTTATGACAAACCCACAGCCAATATCATACTGAATGGGCAAAAACTGGAAGCATTCCCTTTGAAAACTGGCACAAGACAGGGATGTCCTCTCTCACCACTCCTATTCAACATAGTGTTGGAAGTTCTGGCTAGGGCAATCAGGCAGGAGAAAGAAGTAAAGGGTATTCGATTAGGAAAAGAGGAAGTCACATTGTCCCTGTTTGCAGATGATATGATTGTATATTTAGAAAACCCCATCGTCGCTGATAAGCAACTTCAGCAAAGTCTCAGGATACAAAATAAATGTGCAAAAATCACAAGCATTTCTATACATCTATAACAGATAAACAGAGAGCCAAATCATGAGTGAACTACTATTCACAATTGCTTCAAAGAGAATAAAATACCCAGGAATCCAACTTACAAGGGATGTGAAGGACCTCTTCAAGGAGAATTACAAACCACTGCACAATGAAATAAAAGAGAACACAAACAAATGGAAGAACATTCCATGCTCATGGATAGGAAGAATCAATATCATGAAAATGGCCATACTGCTCAAGGTAATTTATATATTCAGTGTCATCCCCATCAAACTACCAATGACTTTCTTCTTCACAAAATTGGAAAAAACTACTTTAAAATTCGTATGGAACCAAAAAAGAGCCCACATTGCCGAGACAATCCTAAGCCAAAAGAACAAAGCTGGAGGCATCACGCTACCTGACTTTGAACTATACTACAAGGCTACAGTAACCAAAACAGCATTGTACTGGTACCAAAACAGAGATATAGACCAATGAAACAGGAAAAAAAATTCTTTAAAATGTAGAGGAAAAATCACAAGAGACTGGTTACCAAAATACATAGTGAGGTCCACATGCTTATGTGCCCTTCAAGGGAGTGGGAAGAGGGGAGGGTAGGCAACCCAGGAGAAATTAATGACTTAAAAGAAATGGGTCATCAAGAGAGAAGGTATATTAGTCAGCATTCTATAGAGGGACAGAATTAAAGAAATGTGTGTGTGTGTGTGTATATATACATATGTATATATGTATGTATATATATATACATATGTATATATGTATATACACACACACACACACACACACACACATATATGTATGAAGGGGATTGTGATGTTTAATACTGAGTGTCAACTTGATAGAATTAAAGGATACAAAGTATTGATCCTGGTTGTGTCTGTGAGGGTGTTGCCAAAAGAGATTAACATTTGAGTCAGTGGGCTGGGAAAGGCAGATCCACCAGTAATCTTGTCGGCACAATCTAATCCACTGCCAACGAATATAAAGCAGGCAGAAAAATGCCAAAAAAACAGAAACTGGCCTAGTCTCCCAGCCTACATCTTTCTCCCATGCTGGATCCTTCCTGCCCTGGAACATCAGGCTCCAAGGTCTTCAGTTTAGAGACTTGGACAGGATCTCCTTGCTCCTCAAGTTTGCAGATAAGCTATTGTGGACCTTGAGATCCTGTAAGTTAATATTAATAAACACCTATATATATGTTTGAGCGTGTGTGTGCTTATGTATATATAAATATATATCTCACCTGTTAGTTCTGTCCCTCTAGAAATCCCTGGCTAATACAGGAAGTGTATTAAGTATTAACTTAAACAATCACAAGGTCTCACAATAGGCTGTCTGCTGGCCAAGGAGCAAAAAGAGCCAGCCAGAGTTCCAAAACTGAAGAACTTGTTCGAGGGGAGGAAGCATCCAGCACAGGAAAAAGATGAAGTCTGGGAGGTGAGGTCAGTCTCTCTTTTCACATTTTTCTGCCTCCTTATAGTCTACCATACTGCCAGGTGATTGGATTATGCCCACACAAATTAATGGTGTGTGTGCCTTTCCCAGTCCACTGACTCAAATGTTAATCTTCTTTGGCAACACCCTCACAGACACACCCAGGATCAACACTTTACATCCTTCAATCCAATCAAGTTAACACTCAGTATTAACCATCACAAGCCCACCTCTTGTCAACTTGAACCCACACATATCTCCTAAGATCAAACATAATCTTAAAATAAAGACAATAATAAGGTCATAATTACCCCTAACATAATACAACTACCCTTCCTACAACCAGAAATGCACCAATCCCCAACCCAAATACTATTACATAAGGTGAACCATACTTAAATGCTGATATGAAGTCAATAACTCTTATGTCACCTGATAACGAAAAAGGAAATGAAATCAAGATATTTTCTTAGTACAAATGTACACAGGCACAAACATGTTTTTAAGAAAAGAAGAAGGAAATACTCATGACAGTTCCAGTCCTCATTTCTGCAGCCAGTTACATCGTCGTAGCTGGTATTGATGACTACCTTGTTCCACTATTCATTCTGTATTCCCTTTGCCTTCAGAAAGCACCTCAGGAGGTCATGAACCCAGAAGGATCTGGACCATTTGTAGTCCTACCTGGATTGGGCTGTTGTAGTTTCCCACTGACCTTAATTACAGTGCTTGAAAATACAAAGAGACGCCCTAGTGGATCTCCTGTATTCCATGCGTAGTCTGTCTCCTTTCCTTGTGGAGTAGTGGACTGACTTTAGGATTCCAAAGTGTCCAGGTGGCAATCTTAACTTTCAGTTTAACGGAATCGTTATTGTGTCTTTTGGTGGCAGTGTTCCTCCCTCTGGAACTAAGACGTCTAGGCCAGCCGAACGTAATGTCGTGGGAACAGAAAGTAAAATTTTTGCTAGTGGATCACTAGGGGTGATAGTGAGTGGTACCACTTTCACTTCCACCCCTTGATTCCTGGACTTGTGAATCCTGGCTATGGAAGAAAGAGTACCAAACATTTAGTGCTGATTCAGAGCATACATGGCCTTCTGGAGTACGTTACCCAGCCCTGCAATGTGTTGTAACCTAGTTGACATTGTAATTGTGAATTTAAAAGGCCATTACACCATTCTATCAATCCAGTTGCTTCAGAATGATGGGGAACATGGTAAGACCAGTGAATTCCATGAGCATGAGTCCACTGCCCCACTTCTTTAGCTGTAAGTGAGTGCCTTGGTCAGAGGCAATGCTGTATGGAATACTGTGATGGTGGATAAGGCATTCAGTGAGTCCATTAATGGTAGTCTTGGCAAAAGCATTGCGTGCAGGTAGGCAAACCATGTCTTCCATGAGTGTCTATTCCAGTGAGGAAAAAACTCTGCCTTTTCCATGATGGAAGAATCCCAATATAATCAACCTGCCACCTGGTAGCTGGACAATCACCTCGGGGATTGGGGCAATACAAAGAGCTCAGTGTTGGTCTCTTCCGTCGTAAAATTGGGCACTCAGCAGTGGCTATAGCCAGGTCAGCCTTGGTGAGTGGAAATCCACATTGCTGAATCCATGCATAGCCTCCATTCCTGCCTACATTGACACTGTGTTCATGGACTCATTGGGCGAGATGACAGGAGTGTCTGGGGAAAGAGGGTGAGTCCACAGAATGGGTCATCTTATACACTTGATTATCAAAATCCTCCTCTGCTGAGGTCACTTGTTGGTGAACACTCACATGGAATACAAATATCTTGACAGCTTTTGACCACTCAGAGAGGTACATCTCCAAACCTTTTCCTCAAATTTCTTTGTCACCAAATTTCTTCTTTTGTCCCTGATCATCCAGCCAAACCATCATTTCTCTTTCCCCAATGCAGTTACTCTGGTAAAGGCTGGAGGTCTCTTTGGAGAATGACGGGAGAAAGATTAACTGCATAAATTATCGGTAATGTTGTGGGGTCCTTCCTCAAGGGGACCCGGCCTCCCCTTCATTCAAGGGGTTCTGGGTCTATAAACTCGCTCAAGTCTGGAAATTGATTGAGGGGCCATGAATCTCTGTTTTTATAATTCCAATTACTATATTGCTCCTTTGATCTAGAAATTTTCTCCTTATATAAATTAAGTAGGAATGCAGTAGGCTTCATATCAATTTCACATCTAGGAACACCATGATTAATTAGCAGTGCCAGAGCTTTACATGAGTCAGACTATTCAGATTGCTGCTTTGTCTCTTCTGTCCATTACAGTAGCTATGCCCACCTTGCCTTTGAGGGTTGAGTGCCACCACTTGGCCCCTTACACCTTAGGATCCAGTTATACTCAATTGTATTTAAATTTTGTAATTGAGTGACTACAGTTCTCACTATTAGATCTGACATACAGAGAAGAGCCATTACAGGGCTCTTCAAAGATGCAGGTGCTGCCCACACAAAGCTATTTTGCAAGGCATTTGTCAAGGGTATTAAGTATAGAGTCACTAAACTCCTTGCTTCTCAGGAGCGATGATTCAGGAATGTCTAATGCATTTATTTTGCATAACTCTCTAAACTGTTCATGCCAAGGACTATCAGTGTTCTCCATACTATTAGAAGTACAATCCTTAGCATTTTGGGTTCTAGTCATATTAAGCAGCTAGTTCCAGAAACCCCAAGACCAATGGAAGAACTCCATCCTTAATATTCTGTTCCTGTAGAACCATTCCTGGTACCAAGACCTCTGTTAGTGAGGGTTCTCTAGAGGGACAGAACTAACAGGATGTGTGTGTGTGTGTGTGTGTGTGTGTGTGTGTGTGTGTATGAATTTATTATGTATTAACTTACAGAATCACAAGGTCCCACAATGGGATGTCTGCAGGCTTGAGGAGCAAGGAGAGTCAGCTCAAGTCTCAAAACTGAAGAACTTGGAATCCAGTGTTTGAGGGCAGGAAGCATCCAGCACAGAAGAGAGATGTAGGCTGGGAGGCTGGGCCAGACTCACTTTTTCACATTTTTCTGCCTGCTTTAATTCACTGGCAGCTGATTAGATGATGCCCATAGACTAAGTGGGAGGGTCTGCCTTCCCCAGCCTGCTGACTCAAGTATTAATCTCCTTTGGCAACACCCTCAAATACACAGCCAGGAACAATATTTAAATCCTTTAATCAAATCAAGTTGACACTCATTATTAACTATCACAGGATTACAGGCCAGAGCCATCACACACAGCCTTATTGTATATTTCACGCAATATCCTGATTTGCACATTTTATCTGTGACTTAATAAAATTTTCTTGCTATGACCCCAAACTGGTAATACTTGAAAGCATGTTCAAATATATTCTGGGACAATTCATAACTGGCAAAATTTTGAGCTTGTGGAAAGAGTCACCTTACTGTCCAGTCAGCTGTCAATTCCCCATCATTACTATCACTTCTGGGAGCACATTTTCCAAAATCCCTTTTCTCTGTATGGTTTCTTTAGGGTTGGTCAACGAGAGGCACGCCCATGAAATGTGGAAGTCAGAGTGGTGGATTCGTGTACACTGACACTTGAAGTAAAACACGTGGAGTTATGTGTGGACTGGAGAATCACCTGGAGACGTGCTGCAGGCAGCTGAGAGCATCAGCACTCCCAGTCCTGGGAGTCCCAGACGGGTCTGAGGATCATCACATGGTACTCAGCACATACCACCCGGGGCAGGTGCACTCTGGCTTCTGGAGGAACACCTGAGAATCCCCTGTCTCTGGTACCTGCTTCATGAATAACATGCCATAGGCTTTGGAAACACTGTGGTTTAGACTCTAATTAATCCAGTTTGAAGAATTTCTCCTTGGAATACTGAGAATAGCTTCTCTTTTGCTGTATGAATTCCAATTATCCCATAACACAGACTCCTCAGGTGGACTTATCTCTCTTCTTTTCAGTCAGGACAGGCATTGTGATGTCTTTTCTGCAGGGATGAGGGTGAAAGAGGCTTAAGGTTCAGAGGAGCCTCCCTGGTCCCCTCTACAGACATCTCCCAATGACTTTCAAAATCTGACTGAGTTTGAGAAATGCCCTCAGCAGATAGAGGCACCAGGAGGAGGATCTGGGATGGCTCAGCCTCACACATCTGCTTCCTTGGGGGTTTCTGTTATGACTTGTAACACTGTGGGAGGGGTACTGTAATAATGTTGACAGTAATAAGTGGCAAAATCTTCAGGCTGCAGGCTGCTGATGGTGAGAGTGAAATCCGTCCCAGATCCACTGCCGCTGAACCGAGAGGGAATCCCACTTTGCAAACTGGATGCCTCATAGATCAGGAGCTTAGGAGTTTCCCCTGGTTTCTGCTGATCAGGCTAAATCATTAGTAATGCCCTGACTCGCCCGGCAAGTGATGGTGACTCTGTCTCCTACAGATGCAGACAGGGAGGATGGAGACTGGGTCATCTGGATGTCACATCTGGCACCTGAGATTGGAAATATAAAACAAATGTCCACACAATTAATCATCTTGTAAGAGAAATTCCCTGAAGTTCCAGAGAGTGAAAGCTGAGTAAATTCTTTTTTTCCTTTTTCCTTACCTGAGAGCAAGAGCAGCAGAAACCCCAGGAGCTGAGCGGGGACCCTCATGTCCATTCTGTGTCCTGACTGGGACTGACTCCTGCACAGGGTGTGACCAGCCTGTAAAAAAAGTCTCCAGGGCAGGGGGCTGTGCTGTGGGAACATGCAAATCAGCAGGGGATGGGGCAGGCTGGGCACAGCTGCAGGGCTGGCTCATCTCAGTAACTCAGCACAGGGGCAGTGTCCCCAGGGTCTCAGGTCAGACTAGGGCAGCGCAGATTAACCTTGAGAGAATACATTTCTCTTTGGTTGACATACAGTTACAGAACATATTTCTGAAGTGAATTTTCAAAATTTTCAATGAACCTAAGACTAGATTAAGTCATGTATTATATACTTGTATTAGGAATGCATAGGAAAGCATCACTTTTGACAGAAAATTCATAATAAAGTTATAGAAGTGAGGCTGTCAGAACTTTCAGTTACTCTCAAAAGAATTTGATGAATGTGAAAGTATTTAGTGCTATACTAACAATGTCTCTTTCTGTGTCAAATTGTGTTTTTTTAAAGAAAATAAAAAGAGTTTTTCATAAGTATGTTTAATAAATTCAATAAAATTTACTAATAAACTTAAGCCACTGTTCTTAGCATTATACGGAAAAGAGATCTGCTGAGGATGCACAAAGATGATAGCTGTGACATGCATAGATCTCCATTATCCAGAGCTACGGATCTCTTTAATGCTCAGGGGCTAAATTGGCTGCACCCTATTCTTGGCATGAGGATCCTCATATGCTATCCCCTTTCCTGCCTTTGGGTATGATTTCTTATGGTGCACCAGCATGGAGAGCTGACTGATGATGCCAGGTCTGATTATTTCAACTAAAATCTCTGTTTCACTCGCTAACTATAAGAGCCTGGATTAGGATCATCGTAAACCATTGATCAATCTAGGCCCAAATAATCAATTGTTTCAAAGTAGAGTAAGAAAGCCCACATTCCCTGGGTAAAGCTTTGAGCTGCACTCCCCCATCAGCCTGTTCCCCTGGGGTCTCAGGTGCATCTGCCCTAAAGCCTGGCTTTCTGGAGAGCAGATGAGAGAGAGGCCCTGGGGAAAGGCCAGGTCAGTGAACCCTCCCTCCTTAGCAAGAGTGGCTGCTGTCCAGTGCATGTTCTTGTTGGGCAGCATCAGTAATCCTTTCCTCTTTTACTCTTTAGCAGTGAGTGAGAACATCATCCTGACCCAGATGCCAGCCTTCCTGTTTCATATCCATTTAGAGAGTCTCCATCGCCTGCCAAGCCACTGCCCACGTAGATGAAAAAATATTTTGAATCTGAATGCATGACTAGGAGTGGCCAGACCAAGCTCTCGCAGCCTGTGCACAAACCACCTGCTGCTTTTCCAGGGGACTGGATTTCAGGGAAATGGCTACAAAAAAGCCTAGCAGGATCCAGATATCCATATTTAGAGAGATATACCTCTGGATTCAAGTGCACTTTTTTCTGTGTAATTTTAGCAGCCATTGTTACTACATCTTGGCTTTTCTATAGATTCTACTTCAGCTGACTTTCTATGGTGCTTTCTGGCCCACTGCGCTCTCACTGAACCTGAGGAAGGCAGCTCTGCCTGCAATTGAGGCAGACCTCATGGCCTGGAATTAGCATCCCCAAGGACAGCTATCAATCAGTTATGACAAGGGAGGTATATACATACCCCAGCTCCCTCATCTCTCAGGTGGAATAATAGAGGCATTTTTGTTGTGTTTTTTTGTGGGCTTGAGTTGTCCTCACCCTCAGAGGTGGCTCATTGCTGAGGCACCTTTCACTGTCCCTTCTCTCTTCCCTTGCTCACTTGCTTGTTTCCTGCACTTAGTAAATATACTGCCTGCAGGTGAATCTTTGTCATCCTTGTCACCAGGGGGACTCAACCTAAGGCACTGGAAAAATTCTCATTCTTGGAGGGCATTTTTGGTTTGAACTATTGCCACTTCTCATGTTTTAATGCATAGATAAAGTCAGAAAATTTAATAAATATTTAAATTCCCTTTCCCAATCTTTCTTAGATATGATTTTAGCAGAGATTCGTTTTTACTTTGTCAGAAAAACAAAGAATTCCTCCATAAATGGCTGTGCATCATGGAGTCCACTTAGAGCAGAGAATCAGAATGCCCCAGAATTTGACATCCACACATCAGAGAGTACTAGACTCTCAGGTTTTTTTCTAGGTTTATTGCCCATAAATCTGGGTCTGTTGGCTCAAACAGACCCAGATAAATAAATCTAGGTCTATTGCCTCAAAAATCTATTGTGATATTTTTAGTCTACCTTAGGGCAAGACCATCGTGGGGATAATGAGAGTTGTTTGTGAAATGAATAATACACCCCCTAAACACATCATTGTTCTAATATCTGGAATTTACCATTATTACTTATGAATATGCCAAAAGGCACTTGACAGACATGGTTAAGAATTTTGAGGTCAGGAGAGTATCCTGAATTATCTGGGTGAGATCAACATAATCACATGTTTCCTTGTAGTAGGGAGGGAGGAGAAGGGTCTCAGCCAGAGAGGAGCTGGGACAATGGAGAGGGATGCTGGAGTGATGGAGGAAGGGACCATGGAGCCAGGAAGCTGGGAGCATCAGAAAAATTCAAAGGTGGCTATTGGATTCTCTTTCTTGAAGCCTTCAGAATAAATACTGCCCTATTACTCCTTGATTTTACTTCATTGAGGCTTCTGACCTACAGAAATGTAAGATAATACACTTGTGTTTTGTGGAGCCAGTAAGGTTGTCGTAATTTTTTACAGCAGCAACAGGAAACCAACATAAGGGGAAGGGGTGTGTTTTACTTCCCTAGTGTATCACTGTCCTCTGTTCTCCCAAACAGTTCTATGTTGTTGTCTTTTGCTGTCAATTTCAACAAGACACAGAGAACATTTTTCTATGCGGAGAGCTAGCGCCAGAATTCTTCTTAAGTAGAAAGTCTCTTGAGTAAATCTCTGGGTTAGGTCTTGTACAATGTTGGTATCTAAGAGCCTGGAGGTCATCTCTCACAGCACATGGAAGAGAAGGCGGCTATTCGTTTGCTATTTTAAGATTCGGAGGGACATTAGCTGTACAAGACACAATCTGAAAAGTGAGGACTGAGTCAGAGAGATGGGGGTGGCAGAGGAGACAAAATGTGGTCAGGGCCATGCAAGCTGTGACCCTGCTGCCATATCTGAAGGAAAGGTTCTTGGTGTTTGTAAAGGCTTTGAGCAAATTGTGCTTTGTAGACAAAACTGTAGAAGGGTTTGGGTTCAAGCTTAGTGTCAGCGTGATGAGGACAAAGGGCCGCAGTGAGCCTGCATTAAGAACCTCTCCCTGTACTACTGGCTTTGTCTCTTAGGTTTTTTAGGTTGTGGGTTCCTCTATGGAATGAATGTGGCTATTTGGAAGGAATGTAGTTAAGGTCAGACAGACCTAGATTCCAAGTTTAGCTTCAACAACTACTGACCAAGTGATTTTTATGCAAATCAGCCTTGTATTCTAATGAACAGTTTCCTCATGTATGAAATGGGGCACTGAGGATGTGAAGGGGTGTCCTGAAGGTTCCACCAGCAGATGCACCATGAAGTGGACATACATGTATAGACGGACACACACACATACATGAGAGGTGTATCTAGTGCCACTTTTGTGGATCCTTGAATAACTCAGAATGTTATTACCAGTCACATGTCATTTTCAGCTAAAATTATCAATATTTGCCTTGTAACTAAGAGATGCCTCTATGTACACTGTAGGTTTCATGTACATTTCTTCAATCACAGAATTTTCCACCAATCTATTTATAACTAGTATCAGAATGTTAAGCAAGGAGATTGCAGACCACCACAGCACCTTTAGTCTGGATTTTCCCAGAGCCCCGTTTGTGTTAGTGTCCTCGGGCTACTACTGTAACAAGTTTTCAAAAATGTGGTTCCTTTGAACAACAGGAATGGAATCACTCATAGTTCTGGAGACCAGAAGTCCAGAATCAGTTTCACTGGGCTAAGGTCTTGGAGACGTCAGGTCTAGCTCCTTCAGAAGCTCTCGGGAGGAGTCTGATTTAGCTCTTCCATCTTCTGGTGGCTTCCACTCTCCTTGGCTGTGGACATATCACTGCAATCTCTGCCTCTGTGTTTACATTGCCTTCTCCTCTTCAGTCTATGGTAAGTGTCTCTCTACCTCTTTTTTATCTCAGGACTCTTGTGATCACATTTAGGGATCACTTGATTAACTTAAGATCATTTCCCTGTTTCAAGCTCCTTAATTTGCACCTGCAAATTTCCCAAATACCTTTATTTCCCAAAAAAGACACAGGCATAGGCTTCTTGTAATGAAACCTCATTATTTGAGGATGATATTCAGTACTACCACATTACAGAACCAGGTCTCAGTGTTAATCCTGTACATACATCACAATCTCTCTCTCTCTCTCTCTCTCTCTCTCTCTCTCTCACCCCCCCCTCTCTCCACACTTCCTGGCTTTCTCCTTTTCTCGAGGTCATAAATCTCTTCACTTCCCTAAGTGTATCTAATGACACCTCTACACCAATAAGTATCTGAGACAAGTCTCAATCCATTTAGTAATTTATTTGTTCAAAGTTAAAGACATATCAGTGAAACAGCCTCAAGAGGTCTTGAGAACGTGTGCCCAAGGTGGTCGAGCTACAGCTTGGTTTTACACATTTTAGGGAGACATCAGATATCAATCCATATGTGTAAGCTGTACATTGCTTTGATATGGAAGGGCAGGACAGCCCAAAGGATGGGGGTTGTTGGGGACTTACAGGTCATAGGTGGAATCGAAGTTTCATAGGTAGTTGAAAGAGTTTATCTAATGACCTGTAATCAACAGAAGGGAGTTTCTGGGTTTAGAAAAGGGTTGTGGAGCCAAGTTTTCATTATGCAGATGAAGCCTTCAGGTAGCGGACTTCAGAGAGAATAGATTGTAATTGTTTCTTAGCTGACTTAAAAGCTGCCAGACTCTTACTTAAATCTCTCTAGGTCAGGAAAGAGACTCAAAAAGGAGTAGGATTCACTACAGAATGTGGATTTTTTCCATAAGAAACAGCTTTGCAGAGACGTTATCCAATACATTAAATAAAAATATCTTTGGGAAAATTAATTTATCCTAGGGCCTGGTATCTGTCATGTTGGTATCTTATTGCTACAAAGAGTTTGCTTTGTCAGTCTCAGGGTCTCTATTTTAACATTAAAAGCTTGTCAACTGCACCTGAATTTTAAAGGGAGGATGGTCATTTAAGGCATATCCAATCATCCATTCCCATCATGGCCTGTACTTGGATTTCAGGTTGATTTGGGTGTACTCTTGGCTGAGAAGAGGAGCTTATTCAGTTGTCTAGGGAGCTTCTAGTTTCATTTTTGGTTTACACATCTATGCCCAGGTAAGAGAGACCGATACAGGAGGGCTTGCTCAGAACCTGGCTTGCAGGGCTACTTACAGAACTGCTCTGTCTCCTGTTGTCATGCACAAGGAAGGACACAGCCAAAGACAACCCTCAGCCATCTGGGGAGAAGCTGTGTCTGCAGAGGACCATCATGAGCTGTGAGTCTAGTTAACTGTGATTGTCTTCAGGGGCCTGTGGTCCTCAGCTTTCATGGGAGTTGTGTGGGCACGGGCTTAAATAGCATCCACCAGAATTCTTATCAGAATATCTCTTTCACAGAAGGCAGTGGGTGATATGACAGCACAGAGGGACTCTGTGGGGCCAGCTGCATGGAGCACTCTGGGAGAGTCACTGGCACCCTGGCTAGACACAGCTTCATGCAACTTCTGAAGCACATGGATTTGGATCTCTTAACATCATTGTGAAAGTTCATTTATCATTCTGAAGGCAACCATTGTAATTAACTAAGATAACATATTTGATAGCTAAGAATAAAAAAGTGATTATTTTATTGCTAATAGGATTACAAGAAAACAAACAAACAAAAATAGTATGAAGGAAAAGAGCAATCGTATCCGAGGGCTTTGGGTAAGAGGTTGAGACTCGATATTGAATCCCCTGGGTCATCTTCTGTCAACAGAGAGGGACAATCAGGAAAAGGAAATGTGCAGTAGAGGCAAAATCTTGGTTAGTAAAAGAATCCTAAGAGAAAACAAGAGTCTCCTTCCTGACCATCATGTTGGTGTTGGGAAGATGAGTATAATCCCCACGTTCCCAGTCTTACACTTTTCAGCAATTAGGGCTCAGCATGAATTTAAGACACCATTCACTTCACAGCAGATGTTCCAGATGTTCCCAGCCATTCTTGCCTTAGGGGCTCCAAGTTGTTAATGGGACAGTAGCCCCCTTCCTTTCCCAGGGTTTGTAAGAACACGGCTCTCTTTGGTGTATTGTGGAGTTTGTTTGCCATCTAGAGGAAGTTCTTTGGCATAACAACTTACAGGCTTCCACTTGTGATAGTGAAAATAAATACATAAATAAATTAATCATAAATAATAAGCTGACTTAATGCATAGAACCTGTAAAAAAATAATAAGGTCAGTTTAGGAGCTTAAAAGACACCTGATGAGGTAAAAAAGACAAATTACTTTCAGTAGAGGACAGTTAGAGCAGCAGATGATTTTTTTAAATCGATGACATTTTACAAATAATTATCAAATGGTAAATAACAACTTGAAATAAGCAGCTAAAATATAATTATTTACTCAAAAAGTTATTTTCCAAAAATCATGTAAATGCATTTTCAGATTAAAACAAAGAAAAAATGTGGGTTTATCAACAAGTCTGCTCAATGGAAGATTTCTCAAATGTGTACTTGGAGCAAAAATAACATTTATCCCTATGTACAAGTTTAAGATTTTTGATCCTTAGAAGAAAACAGCTTCCCATTCACTATGTTCCACTCATGCTTCTGAGGATGGGCCGTTGGGACAGTGACTGTGAGCAAGGAGGTAAGCTGTGCGATGAGGGTGGTCATGCCTTCTGCCTACCTGAGTGACTTCATGGAGCAGAGACACCAACACCGCCAAGGCCACCCGCCTGTCTCTGCACTGCCATGGCACAGACACAGAAACCTTGACACATTTGGTCAACTGCAAGTAGAGGCTTCTTTTTACCAGCCAATTCTGATTCTCCTCGTATCTTCTCTCAGGTTTAGGGGATCGTTTACCCTTCACCGTTTTGTTTTGAGATTGCAGTCCTTTGTTACATCAGCATTATATAACTTGTTTGTTTGATTGTTTGTTAATATATCTAACTACCTTGAATGGGTTGGGACTAGTCTTGTGTCTCACAGCAAAGCAGAAACTCAAGGCCGCTAGATGCTGTCAATCACATGAGGGCTAAAGATGATGATAGCATTGCTTAGCTCTGGATCATACTACTTACAGTTTGTGTGTGTGTGAGTGTTTTATTTTCTTTAAGACAGAGTCTCTCTCTGTTGCCCTGGCTGGTGTGAAGTGTCATGATCTCAGCTCACTGCAACCTCTGCCTCACGGGTTCAAGCGATTCTCCTGCCTCAGCCTCCCTAGTAGCTGGAATTACAAGCGCATGCCACCATGCCTGCCTAATTTTTGTATTTTTAGTAGAGACAAAGTTTCACCATGTTGGCCAGACTTCTCTTGAACTCCTGCCCTCAGGGGATTTCCCTGCCTGAGACTCCCAAAGTGCTGGGATTACCGCGTGAGCCACTGTGCCCCATCACATTTTGTATTCTTTAACTGCATTCTATGTAATGCCTTTTAAGCTCAATGATGCAATTATCTATCAGTATTTAAAAACACATTGTGTCACTTTTTTTCATTTTAGGGCTCCAGTGTGATTGATATCTATAAAAACATTGCCATACAATTTTTAGACCTAACAGAAATGGAACTTTGGAATTCTAATTGCACGTACCATGGAATCCATTATCTTGGAATAAACAATCATCCAAGTGTACTTTATACCCTTAGCCTGAAGCGGATATTCTTCTGTTGATTCTGTCATTATTTTGTGTCTATCACATTGGGTTATGACATGTAGCTCACATGACTCATTATGGGGTTCAATATCATTTAGAACACTACATTTAATAAAATCTATAAAAAGCATAGATGCTCCATGCATTGACAATCGAAACACAGAATTCAGATTCATTTTCAGGTAATGATGTAATCATGTGAAAATAATGCATTTCTGTATTCTTTCAAACCTTTTCTTATGAAAACATAGTAATAAATTTCTACTCTAAAATAGAACTTAGCCTAAATACTTTCAAAACTTTTAGAATTTGGAAGAGAAATAAAAATCTCACATAATTCTGAATGTTTCCTTTGTACTTGAAATAAACTTTATATTTTTTATCTTTGAGTTTATGCAGTTATTTTTAAACGTCACTTTTGGAATTGTGAAAACTTGCTTTTCACTTGCTGAATGATAATTAACAGTAATCAATTTTTCACATTAGGATCTCATACCTACCATGAGTTTACAAAGTCTATTTGAATAATCCAACATCAAACATTTTTACTTTGTGTTCTTAGCCATACTTCCCTCTAGACAGTTAGTGTAGAATGCTTTCTCCTGTAAAACACTAGAGAGGAGTGTTCAGTGTGAGTCAGAGAGCAGAATTAGGAAGATGGGAGACTATGAGTTCCCCAATATGACTAAGTGTCATCGTGTATGAAACAAACCCCAAGTTGGTCATTTCCCATATGTGTTCTACTTGTGTTGTCACTAGACTACTTCCATGATCTGGTTATTCTGACAGCTACATGAACTTGACAAATGTGGGCAAGACAGGTAGGGTGAGGATGTGAGCTTTCATTCACTCTCCTTTCATCATAGCCGGTTGGTCCCAGGGCACGTAGCCCCACATGAATTCTCCTCCTGCTGATGCCTTCTCCAGGCTGACAGCTGGTGGGGTCATAACATGTGGCATTGGAGGTGATGCTGAGGTTCTCATGGACCAGCATCCTCAGCAGAAAACGCCGCCCTGACGTCTCCAACAGCCTTCTCTTCTGCGGACTCAGAGACTCTGCTCATCTGCTCCCCTAGACAAGCAGCACATGTAGGCAGCTGGGCCAACCCAGCAGGGAGGTTTCTGTTCGAGGATGTAGCACTGTGGGAGGAAGCTGTATACCTTGCATGCAGTAATAAACCCCAACATCCTCAGCCTCCACCCGGCTGATTTTCAGTGTGAAATCAGTGCCTGACCCACTGCCACTGAACCTGTCAGGGACTCCAGAGGCCCGGTTGGAAACCTCACGGATTAAGAGCTGTGGAGACTGGCCTGGCTTCTGCAGGTACCAATACAAATAGGTTTTTCCACCACTATGCAGGAGGCTCTGACTAGACCTGCAGGAGATGGAAGCCGGCTCTCCAGGGGTGACGGGCAGGGAGAGTGGAGTCTGGGTCATCACAATATCCCCACTGGTCCCTGAAAAAATAACAAAGTAGTACAAGTTTTTATAAATACATTATGAGCAACTTTCATAATTTCTCTTCTGATATTAATTTACAGTTACATTTTAAAGTTTTGATTTATATCATGAAAAGTAGACTTTCTAAAATAAACCCATTATTTACTAGCCGGCAGGGAAGTCTTTATTTTCAAGTTCTGAATCAGAGCACTGGTCATCTTTCCCTGGAGGTGAATCCTGATTACTCCTCAGACACACATGAATTCCATTCCCTGGAGCATGGACCATGTGACTCTATCACGTTATTGGAATAAACATGTGAAGCTGTGGAGCCCACAGAACTCACCTCCCACCCAATTCTCCTCCCTGATCTCCTTCATTCCTTACCAGGGAGCCAGAGCACTAGTAGCCCCAGGAGCTGAGCAGGGAGCCTCATTGTGAGAAGGTGACCTGAGGAGTCCTGATCAGTCAAGGCAAGGTTACAGCTGAGCTTTTATCTTAGACTCACAAGGGAAGGTCCTCCCTAGGGGACAGTATGCAAATCCCCTGGTGGGTGCAGTGGCGTGGAAAAATTTGATGGGGCAGGAGGAATGTCTTTTCTGCGAACAATGTGTTATAAATTGTCCCTTGCAACAAAACAGAGATAGATTCAGTCAAGTCTGCCCACAATCAAGGGAAGAAGGATCTGAAGGGGAAAGTTGGGACCTTTTGTAGGGACGCAGTGTGTAGGGCATGACTGTAAGAAAGCACCAGAACCCTGACCATGTGGAAATGTGTGTCCAGGATACATCTCTGGGAGGTGAATGCCACCTTGCTGGACTCCCTCCCAGTCAATCTAGAGAAGGAGTCAGCCCCATCCCCACAAGCACTACTGGACTGAGAGCCAGCAGATAAAAAGCGACCTGGAGCCAGTTCAAGGGCTGTCTGGTATCTGCTGTTTCCAGGATAACTGTTTGAGAACGTTCAACTCAAATATTAGAATCTACCCTGCCCTGGCACCTGGTAAGTGAACCGCATAAGAGCTCTCTGTCCAAGGGCCTCACAGGGAGAATGATGTGAGCCTCTACATTTAGACCCAAGAATCCAGTGTAAGGAAGAGGAAAGAGAGACACAATTTTGTGCCTCAGGCAGTGAACATAAAAGTCCTGGTGACCAGTTGTTCAGTCTGGGATCTAGTTCATCACAATCATCTCACATATACAAGGTTAACCAGGGAGTTCCTTTCTTATTATTGTTATATTTATTTAGTAGAGATGGGGTTTCACCATGTTGTCCAGGTTTATCTTGAACTCCGGGCCTCAGGAGATCTGCCTGCCTTGGCCTCCTAAAGTGCTGGGATTACAGGTGTGAGCCATTGTGCCTGGCCCAGAGGACTCTCTTAAGGAAAGAATCTTCTAGATTAATGATACAGAACAAATAAGAAATAACTTTGCATTATGTTTTTTCAAGTGGTGATTAGAAAAGCTCTTCTCACACAGTCTCCCTGGTCATGTGGAATCAGGTCCTGTCAGGGCTTCTAGGTTCTTGTCAACTCTGAGTGAGACCTGAGTCTCCCCCACCCTGGATGTGGTACAGCCACAGCCATGAATCCACAGATCAGAAGGAAATTCTGTATGTGTAAACAACAAGAACTGCATTCACAGTTTTATGTCCCTGGGTAACCTGTACCTGTAACTGGTATTTTCTTGACTTTATGTAAAGATACTCAGAGCTTAGGGATGTGAATCTCCCATTCAGCTGATCATTAAACAGAAAGACAACTGCATTATTCTTTATTTGTCATTGATGTGCTTAATATCCCATTGAACGCTATCTGAATCATGGTACCAACAATAAATACTTTCACAAGGACAGTCACATTTATGAAAAAAACTAATAATCCAGGAACAATGAAGGACTAGCTTATAGTGTGATTGATGTAAGCTTGGGTAATTTAACACAAAGTCATATTTATTTGCCCAAGAACACAAATAAATGCCTTTGTAAGTAAGATTGTGAAGAAAGGTTGTTCTGAATATCTTCTGGGGAATCTACCAAACTATCATTTTTAAATAAGATTGGAAAACATACTTGAGTAAAAATGATATTGACCTTCAAATGTTGAACTCTGTGGCAAAAATATGAGTTGATGATATTAAACAGTAGCTATGAAGTAGGATTGAAATAAAAGTCTCATATTTCACTGTTAAAATTTTATTTACTCTTTTACCACATTTTGCAAATTTTGTGTACTTGACTTTTTTTTTATAATGTCAACAAATTCTGATCTGCTTCTTGGTGTTGAAAAGGTCAGACTCTTAATCATGATAGTGAAAAAAGTCAGAAATATCAGAAGGTGAAGGAATAGAATAAGGAGACATAAAATATAAACAGCTTAAGGAAAATAGAAAAAAAAGGTCTATTTTATTGTTAGTTTTAAATAATTATTCTGAAAGGGTGTTAAATGAATAACAAGTTTTATCTGTTATCTAATATGAAAATTTGAATTCCAGAAAGTGAATAACAGTAAAAAATGTGTCCCGTTTTCTTTTACTGTAAGTCAATTCTTGAAAATGTTATTTTCACAAAGTATTTAGATTGCTTGAATTTAAGAAAGCATTGCTATTTCCTGTGAGAATGAATGAACCATTAAAAAGGCCTATCCCTGGGATTTTTAACAAAAATTTCATGATTTGTTGCCTTACATATCTAGAAAATGTAAAAACTTGTACAAATCCTTTTTTAGTCAGAAACAGGCTTTGAAATTACCTGATTTAACCTGTAGACCTAAGGAAGACTATTACTAATTCTAAACAGAAACCTCCCTCTCTTGTCTGTTGACACATCATGCCAGTGCTTTCAGAACAGCAAGCAATATGGGTGATCCATCCCATAGACACTGGTCAGTCCACAGTGGACACAGAGAAGATGGAAGAGCAGCCTACAGTTGAACCAGGGTGGGAGCAGGCCTCTGCGTGTCTCTCATCTGAACCATGGTCACCTGAATGAAGGAGGACTTCTACAGGCAAGGTTTAGTGTGGCTGTGGCTCCTTTTCCTGATGCAGTTAGTTTGGGATCCACATAATTGAAAGCAACTGTATTACTCATATGACTTGGGAAGAGAGTCTTGGAAGTGGAATTTTTTGTGTTCATTACTGGGAGTCAGTGTCTATGGATGGACACGGTGATCCTGTTTGTAGGGGGATTGAGGGATTTGTGGGCTGACCAAGGCCAAGGAAAAAGAGATGACCACAGACGGTGAGAGGAGCCGGGCACATTCCTCAGCCCCGGGCTCAAAACAAACAAGCCCAATACAAACACATCCCATCCTCCCATCCCACCACATATCGCCATATATCTCTCAAACTTCCTGAGCCCAGTACAAACACATCCCATCCTCCCATCCCACCACATATCGCCACATATCTCTCAAACTTCCTGAGCCCAGTACAAACACCACCTGGAAAAGTCTCCGATAAGGAGGCAGCCGTTCAAAGTTTTACTGAAAGCGCAGGAACCAAAAAGAATTCCTTTGTTCCCCTGTAACTTTCGGGCTATAAAAAGCAAACACTCGCATTGTTCGGGGCCCTCTTGTATGCTGTGTAATGGAGGGACCAAGTTCGAACTTGTTGTAAAGATCCTTGCCGCTTGGCTTTGACTCTGGACTCTGGTGGTCTTCTTTGGGGAATAGAGGGTCTGGGCATAACAACGGCAGTAGCACACGTGCCCTCTATTGGATGAAGCTTTGACAGGTTTGCAGGGAGAAGTCCCTCACAGCAGGAGGTAGTCTGGAGACTAAGGTGCCAGGGTAGTTTCTGAAAATGGGTGGGACACTGGAGAAGGGATATGCATCTAGGGGATGCCACACAGCAGCACAGTGGGGAGTTTCTGTGTCAGAGAGCTACAGAGGGCAGTACTAAGTTTAAGGTTTTCATAAACTGGAGCTTGTCTTACCTACTGCTAACAGATGTGGGTGAGGTCATCTGGATACGTAGATTAAGTATTTTCGAAAAGGTTAAAAATATTCTTATTTGGGTTGTTTTTAAAACAATTACATTTTAAAAGTTGAGTTTGGCACAGGCCATTGAGAACTAAGCCTATAGTTTTGAAATAAACAACATAGCATTCTCATTTATAGATCACTGCTACACATCGTGTAGACTTTTTTCTACAGATTGTTTTAGTCCAGATAATGCCAACCCACACTGCTATGGATGAGGCTGAGACACACACAGGCCTGTTCCCTACCTGAGCATCAATGAACCTTCTTTTAATTAAAGGTGAGATTTTGTCCTTAGATGAGAATTCAGACCAAGTCACCCACAAAGGGAACTCCCATCTGTGAAGCTGCAGGTCCTGTGAATGGATTCCTGGCTCCCAGGTACCCGGGATTGAAGCCCTCTGCACTGTCTCACTAACTGAAACTGTATCTCACTGGAGCATAGATCATGGGTAAATATCCTGGACCACAGAGAGAACACAGGGAGTCTAGAGTCCATGAATGTGCATCATCTGCTTCTGAGAATCTCTCTCTCCAAACATTGAAAGAAACAGCATTGTTTCCATGTTGAACTTTTCTGAATCTTCAGACCCTGTTCTAGATCTGTCTCATCTGAACCTGTTTCCAAATGTTTCAATTCTGGTCTTTACTTTTTCTTCGAAAAGGTTTTCAGAAATCCTATGAAACTATCCACACAGCTGTGGGATTAAGTGGTGGGCTTCTCCTCTATGCTTGTTAATATCTCTGCAGAATCCACGACACCCACCAACTGCACAAAGTGTAGGCATGAGTCCGTTTTCTTCCTGAGCGTTCTGTGTCTCTTAGGTTCACTTTGAGTTCACACCCTTGAAGAAAGGGGTCTCTGTACTCAAAAGTAAAACTCCATAAAACCATAGATTGCCTGAGAGGTTAGTAACATTTTTCTACTCTTTGAATGTGAAGTTAGTCTTGAGACCTTACAGTAAAACCTGATTTACTTGAGAGATGGAAAATGAAGATCGCAAGAAGTTTCTAGAGACTGAATTGGGGATTCTAGCCATTTAAACTGTAGTAGAAGCTGCAGGTAATATAAGAACTTCAATGTCTATAACAAGAAAATAAAGTGGAATAACTTATTTACTTTTAACTTAGATAAGATAGTTTACCTGTAGGAAAAATGAAAATAGAATTTGTGAGATCTCACTCTCATCGTTTTTTTCATGTTAAACAATTTTAAGAAGCAAGCAAATACTTATATAAAATATAATTAATAATGTTTAAGACACTAGAGAAAAATTAGTGTTCAAATTAATTAAACTGAGTTCTAAAGTCAGCTGAATTTCTTTTTTAACTGCTTCTTTTCACCTCCTGTTAGCAAAAATCAAAAGTACAGAAAAGGAAACAGACAAGAGCCAAATAAAGTATTTAGTGCTCATTTCTTGTCTTATAATAATAATAACTAATAATAATACTACAGCCTCTGCACTGACACCTGGAAATATTGGCTCTACCCTTCTGGAAGCAGCAGCTTCACATCACGGTAGTGAACTTTATTATTATGTGGTCATTCTTGGGCAGTAGCTAAAGATCACCCAAGTGTAAATGCTTTATGAAGAGCTAATTGCCCTTACTTTGGAATACTTCTAGATATTAACCCTTCTGAAATATCTACTAGCAAAAAAAAATGAAGGACCAGTTAAAAAATGAAATAAATTCTAACTTCCCAGGAGCAGTCAAGAATAAAACTATCATGTTTAACAAAGGACTAGAGGCATAATTTCTTGCTCGACACTGATTTAGCTGGATCTCACTCATATTTAATAGTCTTACCCTGGTAAATTAGAGATATCCTTAGCCTAGAAAATGGTTTCTTTTGTATTCTGGAATCCCAGCAGCCCTAGGGGAAAATTGAAACTGAAAATAAGAAGGTATACAAATCAGTTACCCCAGGAAAACTGTTTATACAACAATTATTCATGTAAGCCAAAATAAAAGGGAAAAACCTATTGATTTTATGGAAGACTGAAGCAAATACTTAGTCAATGATAATCCTAAGTAAACCATAAAGCAAGAGCAATATCTTTTGTCTCTGGCTTGTGATGGTATTAATTTCAAAATAATGATTTTGTTTTGGGTTAAAACTAATTTCATAGGTTTTCTCCGAGTAGGTCATCTTACCCAGAAATTGTAGAGGAAAATGAAAGTAAAGAGAAACCTGTTATGAAATTTGCCCCAGGTTAACATTTGCAAAGAGTCTAAGAGAAGTATACCATTTAAATGACCATATTAATGGCATTAAAATATTTAATTTGCTAGGCAAATCTAAAATCAAACTTTTCTCTAGAATTTGTAAGAAGACAATCATATCTTCAGAGAATTTGACTTGACTTGAGTGCCCTTGTGAGTGGTTGACAGAAAGACCAGATGAAAGCTGGTGCAATAGAATCAAGGACATCACAACTTTAAATTTTAAATCCTCCTCATTGGAGAGCAAGTCCAGATACTGCACCACGACCAGGTAAATGATCAGAAAGTTACTTGGGAACTCTTTGTGGCTGCCTAGTCATATCGTGGCTGTGGTTGGGAGGCTGATTTCCCCTGGCTGGTATTGCCCTGCACCTTGAATCTGGGCATTCGTCTCTACAGCTTCCATCAAATGGCACTAAATGGTGTTCCCATTAATAAGGTCATTGTAATGCATGTAACATAAAGACGGAGCGCACCAGAGTTCAGGATTACAGGAGTATTTATTTTATTCCAGTGTTTTTAGTGTGTGTCTTTGTCTTTCAAAGAAGGAAGCCACAAATAGGACTTTTTTGGTTTCTAGAGGCTACATTTTCTACCCCTTGAAATACAGGTTTGGCCCACCAGGAGACATGAAATTCTGCAGTCGTGAGTGGAACTCAGGATAGAAAAGGGCTCTGCAGCAGGTCCAGTTTGAAGTGCAAGCACCCCAGACCCTTGGGCCAGTGCAGATACAGACGATTTGAACAAGGCTATCAACCATCTGGACAAGACTGGTACTTAGAGAACACTCCACCAAACCACAGCAGATTCATGGTCTTTCAAAACATTGGCTAATGATACATTATATTTTGGGCAACAAGATATTTCAATAAAATCAAGCTGATTATATCATAAAAATAAATTATTCATAACTGAGGGGAATTGTATTAGAAATCAGAAAGAGAAAGTTATCAGAATGGGGTTGGTGGGAGAAGAAGGAGGGATGAAAAATTACCTATTGGGCGCAAGGTACACTATTTGGGTGATGGGTAATTAAAGCCCAGAGTTCACTACTATACAATACATCACTGTAACCAAAACCACTCGTACCCATAAAGGCACTGAAATTCTAAATTTAATTTTTTAAAAATTTGCTGAAAAGAATCTAAATATTTGGAAAATAAGTAAAGTACCATTAAATGTAGTTTGGGGCAAAGAAACAACAATCATGGAAATTACAAAGTACTTTGATCTGAAAGTAAATGTCACATATCCAAATTTATGAGATTCAAAAAAGTGCAGTTAATTTATAGCAATATGAATGCATTTTAGCAAAGAACTTTCCACATCAATCACTGGAAATGTAATTCTGACAAACTAGGAAACAAAGAACAAATGTTACTCCAAAGAACAGTCTTTTATTGTTAGAAATGTGAGGATGTGACAAGCACACATCTAGTATTCCACCAATAGAGTCATATCAGTCTCCAAATGAAAACATCATTAGCAGCTGCACAAGAAGAAAGTATTAGGGTGGATGGGCAGAGTGAGTAACTACTCAGAGAGAATGAGGAGTCAGGGAATGTCAAAATAGGATTCCTATGTGATATTATTATGAGCTGCACAAACATGAGACTACCCGGAGCCCTGACTTACTCATAAGCCGAACATCATGGAGTGCGGGCCGCCGTCCATCCTCCTGATAGTTGGTGAGAGTGTGGTCTCTGGGCAAAGGCATGGAGAAGTACCGCGAAGGTCATCAGTGGCAGCAGGTGGGGACAGGACACACTAGGGTCCCCTTACAGTGACATGACTGAGCATCCCTACAGCCATGAGAACAGCAGGGAACTTTAGGTGCTGCTCCAGGGATGATGTGGCAGCCAACCCTGGAGGGTCAGTGGGGCTTCAGCACCCTGTGTGTGGAGGAAGGAGGAGGCTTTGGAAGGTGTCCTGGAGGACCATGGCCCTGTTCACATAGAAGAGAAACCTGTGTCTGTGACTGAGGCCTCATGGCCTCTTCCTTCCTCAAAGGCTTTCCAGTCATCTCCCTGAGCCCACCTGACTCCAACTGCTGGAGACACATCCCCTGACACCACAGCTGCTCCTGCACACTGAGAGGCTGAATTTCCATTGAGGTTTATTTTTGGGGCCATCACACTGTGCAGGGACCTGGTGGGTGTCCTGCTCACAGAAGGCTGTGCAGCATCTCCAGGCTCCAAAGTGGTGTTTGTGATGGTGAAATCCTGAGAATTTTAGTTAGATGTGTTTTCTCACTTGTGAATACCTTCTGTAGATCTGTCATTCTGTGCTTTACAAACTCTTTTCTGTAAACTATCTATTCTTTGTTTTTGGACTTTTGGGTTAAGAACCTAACTTTAATTGTGCTATCTTTAGATCCACACTCTTGATTGTGGAAGTGAAATCAACGTATTTTTGGTTCTATGTGTGTTGTCACTCAGGAATATGTGTAGAAAAGTCCTCTGAAGACTTGTCCATCTTTGTATGTGTGACAGATTCTTTCTTATATACCATGCTTTCATTATTCATTTATTTGACATTTCTCCTGGGGAATTCAGTTTTAACTTCATTTACAGTGGTGTGGATCATCCTAGAACAGACAATCATTTCTGATGGGGTTGATTATTTTAAACTGAAAAAAAGTTGTTTTTTCCTTTGGATACAAACAATTCCATACGATGATTATATCATTTCATGAAATGGACTGATTTTCCCATGATTCGTTCATAAATATTTTTGAAGAATTATTTTATGTGACACCATGCAAAACATACTTTTTCCATCCCATCACCGTTAGAATATTGGAGCCAGATATATTTTCAGGTACTGACCATATCGTGTAAAAATTATACATTTACTTACTTCAAAACCTTTTATTTTTCTGATAATTTCATACCCAAACTGTCATTTCTAAGTGACTAGTATGTTTCAAAAGGAATCTTTCTATTCTGAGGCAACAATGTAGGGGCTGAAAGGCTAAAAGAACCACTGCAAGAACCTGGAGATAGAACAATACAAAGGTTTATACTAATAACATCAGAGAACAGTAGAAGAAATGAGAACTAAGTGACCTAAAATTTCAAAATGAAAAGCACTCCTTTTAGTTTAACTGCCGCTGGCCGGAGTCTTTGTCCTCCTGCCATATCCACCAAGTTTGTATGTGGACATAAGATCTCTCGGCACAAACAGAGGGACTCTCCAGAGAACGGAGAATCAGGTTGACCCTCAGGGATTGCACAGGGCAGCCTCTATACATGACCTGTGTCCTCTGTGGGGCATAGGCTGAGGTCTGACTCATTAAACAGCCTGGAGGAGAAGAGCTAGAAGAACATAAAACTCCCACAGACTCAGCATGTTCTTCCAAATCCCCGAAACTGATCAGAGCATCCTGAATACATGTCCAAATCATGAACATCGACCTCCATCCCCACTGCACCCCCTGCAGGTGTAGACCCTGCCTGGCCTTCTGCTCAGCGTATCAGTGCTTGTGACATCTCCAGACCCAACCAGTGTTCTCTGCTAAACCTCCTCTAGGGGCCGAATGAGTTTCCAAAGCTCTGCTTGGCTGTTGTGATTTGACTCGGACTGATTGACATGACCGCAGGTCTCCTTGTACAGGAACTTCACTAAACCTTTGGTGATTACAGACCTAAAGCTCTATTCACGACATTACTTTCCTGTGAGACTCCCAGTGGCACAGGCTCCACCCAGGATGTCAGGCAGCAGTGCCTTCAACTCTGTGGTTCTACACAAGGATCATATTTGGCTCCTTTGTGGGTCCACATCAACTGCCAAGCCCACCACCATCCACATCCCCTCCCACCATAACCCAAGGCAGTTTAACTGAACAATAGCTGACCTCTCCTGTATTCCCCTAATGCTCCCATTCCTGCAGTCTGCCAAATCTTAAATTCTGCACTATGAGGAATAAAAAGATTTATATTATCCTTTATTTTCCCAGTGATTCATGGAAAATACTAAATCTGTAGTATACTACATCTTTCAGGATTTGCTTTTTATTTTTAAACCAGCTTTTGGAATTTCGAGAAGTACCATTTCGTATCAGCAAGAGACAATTGAAATAAAAAAATTTAGTATTAGGATCTTGCATCTGATATGAAATTACAAAACCTATTTGACATTCACAACCAAGGTGTTACTAATTGTCCTCAGCCAGCTCCCCCTGAGGATAACTAGTGGAGAATGCCATCTCTACTCTCTTACGGAGTGAGCAATGAGTGTTAAATAGAAAAACAAGGAAGTTGGAAAAGTAGGAAAGCACTTGGATTTGGATAAAACGGAACACAGATTTGCACCCATTATATTTCACATCTTTAACAGGGACCAAGGCATCTCAGCCTGGTGCAGTCGCAGAGGAAGTGGATTGAACTGCATCAGCATCAGTGGGCTTCAGCCTGGGGTTCTGGGGAGTATTACTGATGCCTGACTGGGAGTGGTCAAATCACTGTAGAGGAGCCCCTGCACACACCCTCTTGCTGCCTATTGAGAGGCCTGAATATGGAGGAACGTATTCTTTAGAGGGAAAAAGGGAAACTTCCTATTTGCCCTCTAAAGGTTTGCAGAAAATGAATGGGCAAAACACAAATTAATAGAAGAAAGAGGCCAAAAAAATTCTGTAAAACGCAGGGGAAAAATCACAGGGTCTAACTCAGTTACCCAGCATGAAGTACAGTGGTGTGATCACGGCTCATTGAAACCTTGAATTCTCAAGCACAAGCGATTCTCCCACCTCAGCCTAAGGAGTAGCTGGGATAACAGGGGTGTGCCACCATGCCCACATACATGGGCATTTGCTGGAGAGGAGATGGAGACTCTTTGTCCTGGATGTGAGGCAGGAGGCTGGCATCTGGATAAGGATGACGTTCCCTCATTGCTAAAGAGTAAAAGAGAGAAGTATCATTGATAATGCAAGGCAGGGACATGCCCTGACCTAGCGAGGTCCAGAGGCTTATATGTCCTTCACAGGGAAGTGAGAAGAAGAGAGTGTAGGCAACCCAGGGGAAATGAATGACCTAAAATAAAAGAAATAGGTCATCAAAAGTGTAGATGTATTAGTCAGGGCTCTCTAGAGTGACAGAATTAAAGATATACACATGTGTGTGTATATATGTATATATATGTGTGTGGGTGTGTATATATATGAAAGGGAGTGTGATGGTTAATACTGAGTGTTAACTTGACAGGATTGAAGGATACAGAATATTGATCCTGGGTGTGTCTGTGAGGGTGTTGCCCAAAGAGGTTAACATTTGAATCAGGGGGCTGGGGAAGGCAATCCACCCTTAATCTGGTGGGTACAACTTAATCAGCTGCAAGCAAATGTAAATCAGGCAGAAAAATGTGAAAATGAGAAACTGGCCTAGCCTCCCAGACAACATCTTTCTCCCATGCTGGATGCTTCCTGCCCTTGAACGTCAGACTCCACGTTCTTCAGTTTGGTACTCGGACTGGCTCTTCTTTCTCATCAGTTTGCAGACAACTCATTGTGGAACTTATGATCCAGTAACATAATACTTAATAAACTCCGCTTTATATATATATACACACACACACACACACACACACACATATATATATATGTGTGTGTGCGTGAGGGTGTGTGTATACATATGTATGTGTGCGTATATATATGTATGTGTTCATATATATATATATATATATATATATATATATATATATATCCTGTTAGTTCTGTCCCTCTAGGTCACTTGCTAATACAGGAAGTTTATTAAGTATTAACTTATACAATCACCAGGTCTCACAATCAGCCATCTGTTGACTCAGGAGCAAAAAGAGCCAGCCAGAGTTCCAAAACTGAAGAACTTGGAGTCCATGTTCGAAGGCAGGAAGTATCCAGCATGGGAGAAAGATGTAGGCTGGGAGGGTAGTCTCTTTTCACATTTTTCTGCCTGCTTATAGTCTGGCTGTGTTGGCAGCTGATTGGGTTGTGCCCACACAGATCAGTGGTGGGTCTGCCTTTCCCAGCCCACTGACTCAAGTGTTAACCTTTTTTGGCAACACCCTCACAGACACACCCAGGATGAATACTTTACATCCTTCAATCCAATCAAGTTGACACTCAGTATTAGCCATCACAAGCCCACCCCTTGCTAAGCTGAACTCACACACATCTCCTGAGATCACACATAATCTTAAAATACAGACAATAGTAAGGTCATAGTTACCCCTAACATAATACAACTATCCTTCCTACAACTGAAAATGCAAATCAGTTCAGCAGTTGTGGAAAGCAGTGTGACATCTTCTCAAAGAACTTAAAACAGAAGTGCCACTCGACCCAGCAATCACATTATTGCATATATACCCAAAGGAATAGAAATCATTCTACTATACACACAGGTGCACACATATGTTCATAGCAGCACTGTTCACAATAGGAGAGATATGAAATCAACTTAAATGACTATTAATGGTAGGCTGGATAAAGAACATGGGGTACTGCCATGAAATGCTATGCAGCAATTAAAAATGAAATAATATCCTTTGCAGCTACATGAATGCAGCTGGAGGCCATTATCCTAAGCAAATTCATACAGGATCACGAAACTTGTTCAGATAGCACTGTCCTGTAGGCACAGCCTCCTGCCTCGACAACTTCCTGTCACAATAGGAGGACTTTCCTTTTTCTCCTTTTTCTTCTTTCTCTTTCTTTCTTTTCTTTCTTTCTTTCTTTCTTTCTTTCTTTCTTTCTTTCTTTCTTTCTTTCTTTCTTT
>NC_037681.1:3506767-3562334 GCF_003255815.1 Theropithecus gelada
CTTCCTTCCTTCCTTCCTTCCTTCCTTCCTTCCTTCCTTCCTTCCTTCCTTCCTTCCTTCTTTTCTTTTCTTTTCTTTTCTTTAAGGAGTCTTGCTCTGTCACCCAGGCTAGAGTGCAGTGGTTAGATCTCAGCTCACTGCAACCTCTGGCTCCCAGGTTCAAGCGATTCTCCTGGCTCAGTCTCCTGAGTAGTTGGGATTACAGGCTTGCGCCAGAGCACTTTGCAACATTTTGTATTTTTGGTAGAGACGAGATTTCGCCATATAGACCAGGCTGCTCTCGAAATCCTGACCTCAGGTGATCCACCTGCCTCAGCTTTCCAAAGTGCTGGTATTACAGGCGTGAGCCACTGCACTCGGCTTTGGACTTTTCTTGATCATTGAAACACACAGGTGTCAGGGAGAAGGGAAATGAGTGCTGGGAGCTGTCTGAGCTCACTCCTCTGCTTTTTCAATCTGGTTTTAAGTCACCTAATCCATCAAAATAAACACAATTTTGCCTCACCAGGCATAGTGGCTTCTCTCATGGTCAACTGATTCAGTGATAGAACAAGTAAGAAAGAATGAATGCACTATTTCTTGTGCTTCTCAACTCAAGCCGATCAAGAGGATGTCTTTGGTGTTCTCATCTCCTAAGCTCACTGTGGGTTTCATCTCCCCTCTGCTGCACTAGCGTCCAAGTGCATGCGATGCTTCAGCAGCATTACTCAAAGCTTCATTCTGAAGTCTGTTGAAGTTAAGAGAAACTTTTACCAGTGGAAATGTCACTGAATAAAAACAGTTCTGAAATTCCTCTAGGTTCCGCATATTCTCTACTTCCTGTCTAAAATATGGAAAAGGAACCCTATTTCCCCTTGATTATCAGATTCTATGACCCCAGCCTACACCATAAGACCCTGTGTTCAAAGTTTGTGCTGTATCATAATGAGAAATAAATGGCCACATGGTTGTCATTTTTTTTCCAATTTAATGCAGTAATTATCATGCCAAATCTTTGAATTAAGAACTATCAACCAGAAACCCCCAGACAAGAGTGAATAAGAACAATGTTTCAATCTTGTCTCTACCCCTAATAAATAGTTATCTTTCAGATTCTCCTGTTCTGTTGATGGGGGTAACAACGTCTTACACATCGGTATTTCAGGGCTCAGCACATCTAGTAAGACAGCGATTTGACATTACAAGGGTATGTATTTTGGCTTTCCCTGACTAGTAATGGGTTTTCTCCTTTCTGTAAGGACAGCTGCCCCTGGACACATGACAAAATCGTGAACATACATTGCTTCACTTTTTTTATTTTTATTTTTATTTTTTTTGCTATATTTAAGTTGCTTATTCCAATGCTAAATGGTGTAAGGATTTCTTGACTTTGATGAAAACACTCAGAAATCTTCCAAGAGATGGTTCTGGCAGAAACATGACTGACAAGAAAGGCAAATGCATATACAGGAAAACAACCACTGTCCTTCGGATGTTGGGTTAGTTCCACTGTACTCACTTAACACGCGTTTTTAGTCTGACCACTGATGTGTGGTATAATGTTAGTGGTTCAGGAGGGGTTATGCTACTTGGCAAGTTGAATGCTCAGAAAAGTCATAGGCATACAAGCCTCATCAACTAAAATTTGTATTTTTGTGCTCATGCATGGATTTCTATGGTTCATGTGACTTCCTTAAAAAGCTGTGAAACATGACTGACTGAAGTCCTAGTATTTGATCCTCTTAATTACTAAAAGCTCGTCCACAGTAATGGAATAGAGATGAATATTCATTTGAGAAGCATTTATTTTTTATCTTGACCTATTTTCCAAGGTGCAATCATAGCTCTTTCAAACAAACTTTGTCTCCAGTCCTTCAGTTTTATTTCTTCTGAGGCCTGATGATCTCTGCAAACCAATAGCCAATGTCACGGAATTGCTGATCTCTCATTGCAAAGTTTACAGTGACTTCGCCCTTGAGGTTTGCCCACTATTGTAACTTCCAGTCTCTCAGGGCGTCCTTGATGACAGCAGTGGTGTGACATCACTACAGCACCCAGTTATGAGATCTCCATCCAGTATGGCATCGTTGGGGACATACGCATGATTGGACTTCCATAGGATGCAATGATTCATTTTTAACATTAGGCAGTTATCCCCATTCAAACCCTTTACCTCTCCACTGAGTTAGAAAAATATTTCAAGGTGTACATATCCATTAGATGAGTGTTTAAAGTGTTTAAAAGTTATAAAGGAAATTTCTGTAGCCAGAGCAGATACTATACCAGGTCTTGGGCACCAGGGTTTTTATGGGGGGAAACTGAAATCACCTTCACAGATTTAATTTTTACATAATTACTTTGTAAATATGCATGTGTTGCCTATAAATGTATATATAAATATACTTAAATAGCCTTATTTAGACATAAATATCTGTACATATAAGTATATGCAGTCAACAATTTTTCAAAAATATAAATGCACCAATATGTATATTATATACATTCAAATATGTACATTTCCCCAAATGATATCAATTTCATGGTTTTTATTAGTAGTAAGCTTCAATGTTTTAAATGTTGTCTTAGTATCTCTGTGCATGAATTAATAAATATTCATATTTATGCCATCTATTTTAATAAAATGCATCTATCTAAATAGGTAGATGTATAAATACTGTATTGGTCAGTTTTTGCACAAAAATTATTGACAATCAACCACTTAAACTCTTAGTGTCTTATTACACTAAAATATTTATTTTCACATTCCTGAATGTTCATTTTAATAATCAATTGACTGATCAAGGCAGGGCTCAGCTGGTTGGTTCGGCTACAGGGAACTGAGCTTGTCTCCAGCCTATGGATTGCATTTATGAGGCCAAGTCTGAAGGACAGTGACTACTCAGGGCAGAATATTCTCATGGCAGATCGCAGGAGTAGACAACATCCCAAACCAAGCTGACTTGGTACAACTAAGTCCAAGAAACTTTAACATCGGCACACACAATTTTAATTGGTTCTTTCACTTGGTAATCACTAAACTTTCAAAAAATGTTTACTCTATTTAAACATCTAGTTATTTGATAATTCCATGGATATATAATTATGATTTTTCAACCTTTGAAATCGTCAAAGTGTTTTCAAATGCAATGTTGCATCAATTTGAAAGTAAAGCTGGGTGTGTTTTCAACATGTAACCTTCCTATGAAATTTTCTTGAACATCCTTATTGAGAAAAACATAAATCTCTTTAGCTAAAATGTCACCTAAAACATAGCTTGTTAAACTTTATAACAGATAAAGATAACAGATAACCACCTGTTATCATGTTAAAATGAAGATTGTCTGTCAGGAAATTTGAGGTGGGCCTGCTACGTGTCATGCAAAACACCCTCTCAGGGATGCTGAGGTGCTGCTGGGTTCTGGGTAATTTTAAGAAGTAAAGGACTTTCATATTAAGGGGAGAAATACTATATCGATGTTTAGGATTTTCTCTTATTGTCTTCCTGTTTGTCAAAGAAGGCTTATTTGATTGTCAAATGGTTGTTATATCTATCTATCTATCTATCCATCTATCTGTCTGTCTATCTATCTATCTATCTATCTATCTATCTATCTATCTATCTATCTATCTATCTATATATATATATATCTGTCTATCTATCTATCTACCTCTCATCTATCTATGTTTTTCATGCGTGTGGATACAGTCTTCCTATGTTGCCCAGTCTGCTGAGACCAACTCAGTCGTGGAGACCCTAACCCAGTGTTGCTAGAGGAATTAATGACATACACACAGAAATATAGAGTGCGGAGTGCAAATCAGGGGGCTGACAGCCTTCAGAACTCAGAGCCACAAACAGAGTTTTACCCTCATATATATTGACAGCAAGCCAGTGATAAACATTGTTTTTATAGACTATAGATTAACTAAAAGCATTCCTTACAGGAAACAAAGGGATGGGCTCTGTCTAGTTATCTGCAGCAGGAACATGTCCTTAAGCATAGATGGCTCATGGTATTGTTTGTGGTTTAGGAACACCTTAGGCGTTTTCCACCCTGGGTGGGACAGGTGTTCCTTGTCCTCATTCTGGTAAACCAACAACCTTCAGCATGGACCTCATAGCCATCACAAGCCTGTCACAGTGCTGCAGGGATTTTTTTTATGGCCAGTTTGGGGGCCGGTTTATGGCCAGATTTGGGCGCCTGTTCCCAACATGTCCCCTTTTGCATTTTTGCAAGATAATAAAAGCAAAAGGGGCTTTATCATGGTAAACTATTTTTCTCAGGAGTCGGGATCTGCATCGCCAACTATACAAAGACAAACACCACTGACTAAAAGCACAATCATCACTGAAATCACAGAGACTCCAAGTGTTTTTATCCATTTTAATGGGTTAATAGCTGCTAATCCATATGCAGCTCCTTCAAGCACTCCGGTTCCTGGCATTAAAGTCATGTGTTTGGGATTCTTTAAATATTTGTTGTTTTAATTTTGCAATATCCAAAGACATGTTTCTAAAGTGTCCTTCTAGATGCTTTTTTATTCTTTCCCGTTCATGTCTGATTCATTATAAGGATGAGGAGTGATACAAAAGTCAGAAGTATTCCAGTTCCATTTTAGCTGCATTCTATATTCCAAACTAGCTACTTGATCTCCTAGCCACATTACAGTTTGTTGGAGATCATTGATTTGATAAACTATCTTTTGGTCTATTTTAGATTGAGAGTTCCAGAGCAGAGTAGAATTCTTTGGTCTGCCATTTATTTACAAAATCTGCTGTTTACACTGATGAATGTCATGCGACTCCAGCTGCCGCAGCAGTAGCTGTAACAGCAATCTGTCCAATAATAACCAAGATTAAAGTAGCAATGAAATGCTGAGAGCATCTCAAAATTTTATGAAGAATTTCTGTAATAATATGTACAGAGGGAGACACTTCCCAATGACGGGAAAACTTCACCAGTACCCATACTCTTTCTTGAGCTCTCACTACTAGGATAGAATGATTAGTATTAAACAAGGAAGAGTTTACACAAGAGAACAATCTACATTCCTAGCAAGTTCCATGATAATTAGGGATGTCCAACTTTAGATTGCCCATTACCAACATAAAAGGAGGACAAACACAACTTTGTATCCAAATTGTATTGTTTTCAACAAAAAAATGTAATTAGGATTATATTGTGATGGCATAGTATATTTTCCTTCCTAAATCTTGATCTTATAAAGAGCCATTAATAGTTTCCTCCAATCCTTATTTTTAGCTCCTACAGCAGGCCATGTCATTTGAGGTTGAGGTACCACTGTACCGCCATGTTTCCAGATAATAGCAACTCTTGCCATACTTCTTATCATTTCTACCATCTGACTGTTTCGTTCAGACCATCTGAACGTGGTGTGGCCATGGCATGCAGACTGAGAGCTGCAATTCAAGCTAAACATCCCCTTGGGGGAATCAATCAACAATGATTCCATAGGAATTCTTGCACCACACCTCTGCCTGTTCTGCAATGCAACCTTCCTAAAGAAGTACGTTCATTTTTTCTGACCAGGTCCAATACTGTTTACAAACAGGTTTTTCAAGGCAGTATGCCTCAATTATAGGAGCAGATTTCTTATGGTAAATACTGAGACCAGAAAGCATGTATAAGTGTGTCATAGAGTGATTACATCCAGGCATTATCGTCAGCCAAGATTGATATTGAGGGGGTAGGCAACTAGTGGCCTTTCCCAAACAGATACGTGGATGTTCTAATCCTAAAGAAATATTCATAACAGTTCCATCCTCATGTGGGTGAGATGGGCCTCTTTTATCTGCAGAACCAAGCACCCAAGAGCTGTCATTAGTGTATACCTCCAGTGGGAGGTCCAGCCAAATTACAGGCCATAGAAGTGGTGGAATAGGGAAATATGTCCAATAAGTATAGTCGTTCTCTGTGTCAGCCCTTGCTGAAGTAATACTCACCGCAATGGTGATTCCTGCTATCACAGCTATCGTTAAATTACTCATTGTGACTGGTTGTCCCACTTTCCTCAGGTTTTCTTCCACCACCTATGACAGGTTCTTGGTCTGTTCCCAAGTGGGTGGTTGTATTCGATGGGTGTTGCTCGTGACACTGAGACTCCTCAGTGTCAGTCTCAACATAGCTGAAATCGGGGGTCCTCGGGTTCCCCCCAGAATCTCTTCTTTGACATCTGGCTCATGATAAAGTTTCAGGTGTCTTGATGGTATCCAAGTTGGCTATTGATTCAGTCCTGGAGAAACACAAGTGTAATCTGTACCCCATGTTATTATTTTACCTATTTCCCAACTTTTTGTTATCAGATCTCTCCACCAAACCAGTTGTTCTGCTTCTGTCTTTGCAGCTGGTTTATGTAGATGCTGTTCAGCTGCTGATAGCATCTGGCCTTTAGGCAGACTCAAAAAATTTAAAGTCAATAATGCTAGATTCAATTGCATATGGGGTGTCCAACAGTCCCTGTTTCCCACCGTTTGCATCTGCAACTGCTGTTTCAGGGAGAGATACATTCTTTCCACTATGGCCTGTACTTGAGAATTATATCGGATACGAGTAATGTGTTTAATATTCCATATAGAGAAAAATGTAGCTAGAGCTTGGCTGGTATACCCTGGGGCATTATCTGTTTTAGTAGAAGATGGAATGGCCATCACTGCAAAGCACAGCAAAAGGTGATGTTTAACACAGGCAGGAGACTCTCCTGATTGGTATGTAGCCCAGACAAAGGAAGAAAATGTGCCCAAATATACATGTACATAAGCTAGTCTCCCAAACAAGGAACACATGTGACGTCCATTTGCCAAAGAGAATTAGGGTATTAGGAAGGGTATTGTCCTCCTCCTGAAGTGATTTTTTTCCCAAGCTCTAATGCACACTCCTCTAAGATGCTCTATGTCATCTTCCTGCATAATCACCTGTGCATCTAAACCAGCCCAGCCACTGATCCCCAAAAGTTGCTCTGCAGTCATATTGATTTGCGGTTGGGCCAGGCATTGTAAGCAGCCTGAGTGGAAGCTTCATCTGCCCACCAAGTTTTAAATTGTAGGAACTGAGCAGGAGATAGACAAGCTCAGGTAAGAGCATCCCAGTCAGGAGGAATCATCCAGCTGGAGACATCAACATTCTGTAACAGTCCCATTACAAAAGGAGAACCTGGTCCATATTGATTAACAGCTTGTTTAAATTCTTCGAGTAATTCAAAAGGAAAAGGCTCAAATGTAGCTATAACACTTCCCTGTTGATCTGAGGGATGTATTCTAACAGGGAACTGTGAAGTCTCTGTGTCACCCTCATGTCTACCTTGCTGGATTCCTGCCTGAATAGAAATGAGAGTGATCGCTCAAGGTGCCTCTTGAACCGTCACTGGAGCAACTACTTTTCACCCAGTGTCCTCCGGAAAAGAAGGATCTGGAGGGTCAGGCTACTCTTTTTCTTCAAACTAATGAGGGGGTGCAGAAAGGGAGGGATAAACCTCTCCCTCTTTTGCCACTTTAGATTTAGCTGGCAAACAAACCTGCTCTGTCAGCTCTTCTGTTACTTTGTTATACTCTCCTTCTTCCTTATCATCAGTGTGAAAAGGTTCCAAGGTGGAACAAACCAGAGCTGACACTTGTCCCATTGTTACCCTGATGCTTCCGAGTTCCCCTTCTTACTCACCACAGGGATTGCTTAAGAGTACTCAGGTGTCCTCCAGCATAGTTATGCTTTCTCCAACCATCACTCTAGCAACCCTTCAACCTGGTTTCAAGCCCCACGTGTGGGCACCACTTTCTGAGACCAGCTCAGTAGTGGAGAACCTAACCCAGTGGCATCAGAGAAATTAAAGACACACACACGGAAATATAGAGTGTGGAGTGGGAATCAAGGGACTGACAGCCTTCAGAGCTGAGAGCCACAGAGTTTTACCTATGTATTTATTGACAGCAAGCCGGTGATAAGCATTGTTTCTATAGACTATAGATTAACTAAAGGCATTCCTTATGGGAAACAAAGGGATGGGCTCTGGCTAGTTATCTGCAGCAGGAACACGTCCTTAAGGCACAGACTGCTCATGCTATTGTTTGTGGTTTAGGAATGCCTTAAGTAGTTTTCCACCCTGGGTGGGCCAGGTGTTCCTTGCCCTCATTCTGGTAAACCAACAACTTTCAGCGTGGGCGTCATAGCCATCACGAGCATGTCACAGTGCTGCAGAGATTTTTTTGTGGTCAGTTTTGGGGACTGTTTATGGCCAGATTTGGGGGCCTCTTCCCAACACCAGTCGAATCTCAAACTCCTGGGATGATGCGATTCTCCTGCCTTAGTCTCTCAAAGTTCTCTGGATTACAGGCATGAGCTACCACACACAGCGTTATAATATGTTTCATACAATATCCTGATTTTTCTGCTTCATCTATGACTTAATGAACTTTTCTTGCTATGAACTCAGACCTGCTGGTAAAACTCAAAAGCACAGTCTAGTGCATTCTGGGACAATCTGTAACAGGAGAAATGTTAAGCCTTGTGGAAAGAGTAACCTAACTGGCCTGTCAGCTGTCAATTTCCCATCACTACTATCACTTCTGGAAGCACATTTTCCAAAGCTCCTTTACTATCTATTGTTTCTTTAGAGTTGGTCAATGAGTTGCCCTCCCATGACACTGGGAAGTCAGAGTGGTGGATTCATGTACACTGACACCTGAAGTAAAACACATGCAGTTAGATGTGGACTGGAGAGTCACCTGGAGATGTGCTGCAGGCAGCTGAGAGCATCAGCACCCCTGCCCTGGGCTTCCCAGACATGTGTGAGGATCATCACACGGTACTCAGCACATACCACCCAGGGCAGGTGCACGCTGGCTTCTGAAGGAGCACCTGAGAATCTCCTGTCTCTAGTACCTGCTTCATAAATGACATACTGTAGGCTTCAGAAAGACTGTGGTTTAGACTCTAATTTAGTCAACTTGAACAGTTTCTCCTTGGAATACTGAGAGTAGCTTCTCTTTTTCTATATGAATTCTAATAATCCCATAACATAGATTCCTCAGGTGGACTTATCTCTCTTCTTTATTCTGCCAGGACAGGCTTTATAACGTCTTTTCTGCTGCGGATGAGGGCAAAAGAGGCTTAGGGTTCAGAGGAGCCTCCCTGGCTCCCCTACAAAAACCTCCCAATGACTTCCAAAACCTGACTGACTTTGAGAAATGCTCTCAGCAAATGGAGGCACCAGGTGGAGCATCTGGAGCAGCCCAGGCTCACACATCTGCTTCCTTGGGGGTTTATATTATGACTTTTAACACTGTGGGAGGGTTACTGTAATGCTGTTGACAGTAATAAGTGGCAAAATCTTCAGGCTGCAGGCTGCTGATGGTGAGAGTGAAATCTGTCCCAGATCCACTGCCGCTGAACCGAGAGGGAATCCCACTTTGCAAACTGGATGCAGCATAGATCAGGAGCTTAGGGGCTTTCCCTGGTTTCTGCTGATACCACGCTGATTCAGCAGCAGGGGAAGTGGAGCCAACTACATCAGTATCAATGGACTTAAGCCCAAGGACTCCAGAGAGTATTTCTCTTGTGAAGTATTAGTTGTCTGCAGAGGAACTAGTGCTTGAGGCATCAAAGAAATGCACAACTAGGAGTGGCCAGATCAAGGTAGTGCAGCCTGTGCACAAACCTCCTGCTGATTTTCCAGGGCACTGGATTTCAGGGAAATGACTACTGAACAGCATGTCCGGACCCAGATATCCAGATTCAGAGAGATACAGCTCTGAATTCAAATGCACTTTTTTTCTGCGTAACTTTGACAGTCATTGTTACTACACTTTGACGTTTCCATTCATTCTACTTCAGCTGATTCTCTATGGTCCTTTCTGCCCCTCATGGCTCTCTCTGAACCTGGGGAAGGCAGCTCAGCCTGCAAATGTGGTGGACCTCATGGCCTGGAATTAGCATACCCTAGGACAGCTATCAATAAGTAATGACAAGGGAGGTAACACATACCCCAGCCCCCTAAACTCTCAGGTGGAATAACAGAGGCATTTTTTTTTCTGTTTCTATGTGGGAGTGACCTCTGGTCATCCTCAGAGGTGACTCCTTGCTGAAACACCATTCACTGTCCCTCCTCTCTTCCCTTGCTCACTTGCTCGTTTCCTGCACTTTGTAAATATACTGCTTCCATGGGAATATTTGTCATCCTTCTCACTGGGATATCCAACCTAAGGCACTGAAAAATTTCTAATCCCCGGAGGGCATCTTTGGTTTCACTTATTCCACTTCTCATGTTTTGATGTCTACGGAAACTCAGAAAATTTAAGAAATACTTAAATTCCCTTTGGCAACCTTTCTTAGATTTGCTTTTAGCAGAGTTTCATTTTTTTCTAGGTCACAAAATCAAAGAAGACTTCCACAAATTGCTACACACCATCCAGTCCACTAAAAACAGAGAATCAGAATCCACCAGAACTTGGCATTCACACATCAGAGAGTCCTAGAGTCTCAGGATTTCTCTAGGTCCACTGCCTCCTAAATCTGCCTTGTGATATTTTTTATTCTACCTTAGGGCAAGATCATCGTGGGGTAATGAGAGTTGTTTTTGAAATGAATAATATACCCCCTATACACAACATTGTCCTAATATCTGGAATCTATGATTATTACTTATGAATATGCCAAATGTAACTTTACAGACATGGTCAAGAATTTTGAGGTCAGGAGAGTATCCTGAATTATCTGGGTGAGACCAGCACAATCACAAGTGTCCTTATAACAGGGAGGGAGAAGGGTCACATCCAGAGAGGAGCTGGGGCAACAGAGAGAGGTGCTGGAGTGATGGAGGAAGGGGCCATGGAACCATGAATGTGGGAACATGAGAAAGATGGGAAGCCGGATATTGAATTCTCTCTCTTAAAACCTCCAGAATACAGTCCTGTTACTGAGTTAACACAAAGGGTTGTGGAACCAAGGTTTCATCATGCAGATGAAGCCTCTAGATAGCAGGCTTCAGAAAGAATAGACTGTAATGGTTTCTTAGCAGACTTAAAAGGTGCCAGACTGCTAGTTAAATCTCTTTGGGTCAGGAAAGAGACTTGAAAAGGCACAGGATTCCCTACAGAACATAGATTTTCCCCACAAGAAACAACTTAGCAGAGGCATTTTCAAATACATTAAATAAAAATATCTTGGGGAAAATACTTTGATTTCCCTGGGGCCTGGTATCTATCATGTTGGCATCTTATTGCTACAAAGAGTTTGCTTTGTCAGTCTCAAGATCTCGGTTTTAACATTAAACGCTGGTCAGTTGTACTTGAATTTTAAAGGAGGAGCATCAGTTAGGGCATATCTGATCATCCATTCCCATCTCGTACGGTATTGTATTTCAGGTGGATTTTGGTGTGTTCTTGGATGAGAGGAGGAGTTTACGCAGTTGGCTAGGGAGCGTAGAGTTTCATTTTTGGTTCACACACCTATGTTTAGGTAAGAAGGACCCACAGGAGGGCTTGCACAAAACCTGGCTTGCAGGGCTGCTTACAGACCTGCTCTGTCTCCTGTTGTCATGCACAACGAAGGACACAGCCAATGACTACACTTAGCCATCTGGGGAGAACCTGTGTCTGCAGAGGACAGTCATGAGCTATGAGTCTAGCTAACTGTGATTGTCTTCAGGGGCCTGTGGTCCTCAACTTTCATGGGAGTTGTGTGGGAACTGGCTCAAAGAGCACCCACCAGGATTCTTATCTCATTCACAGAAGGCGGTGGATGATATGACAGCACAGAGGGACTCTGTGGGGCCAGCTGCATGGAGCACTCTGGGAGATTCACTGGCACCGTGCTAAACAGAGCTTCTTGCAACTTCTGAAGCGCATGGATTTGGATGTCTTAACATCATTATGAAAGACCATTTATTATTCAGAAGGCAACCATTGCAACTAACTAAGATGACATCTGTAATAGCTAGGAATAAAAATGTGATATTTTATTGCTAAGATGATTACAAGAAAACAAACAAACAAAAATAGTGTGAAAGAAAAGAGCAACCCTAGACTGAGGGCTTTGGGTAAGAGCTTGAGACTCAGTAGTGAATCCCCTAGGCCATCTTCTGTCAATAGAGAGGGACAATCAGGAAAGGGAAATGTGCAATAGAGGCAAAATCTTCATTAGTAAAAGAATCCTAAGAGAAAACAAGAGTCTCCTTCCTGAGCATCAGGTTGGTGTTGGGAAGATGCACATAATCCCCACATTCCATGTCTTACACTTTTCAGCCATTAGGGCTCAGAATGAATTTAGAAGACACCACTCACTTCACAGCAGATGGGGACACAGTCAAGGCAGCGGTGAGAGGCAAGGCTGGGCTTTCAGTCTCAGAGCACAGAGCAGGTTCCCCACTACTCCACACTCTGATGTCTCCTCTCAGATGTTCCAGATGTTCCACCTCATTCTTGCCTTAAGGGCTCCAAGTTGTTAATGGGACACTAGCCCTCTTCCTTTCCGAGGGTTTGTTAGAACTTGGTTTTCTTTTGTGTATTGTGGGATTTCTTTGCCATCTAGAGTCAGGTTTTTGGCATAGCAGTGTATAGGCTTTTTCTACTTGTGATATTGAAAATAATTACATAAATAAATTCATCATAAATAATAAATTGACTTAATGTATCAAATCAGTTAAAAAAAGATGAGTTTAAGAGCTTAACAGGAATCTGATGAGGTTAAATAGAGAAATTACTTTAAGTGGAGGACAGAGCAACAGATTATAATTTTTTAAATTGATGACATTTTGGGAGTAATTATCATATGGTAAATAACAACTTGAAATAAGCTGCTAAAATACAATTTTATACTCAAACATTATTTCCAAGAATCATATAAATACATTTTCCGATTAAAAGACACAAAAAAATGTGGGTTTATCATCAGGTGCACTCAATGGAAGATTTCTCAAATGTGTACTTGGAGTAAAAATAACATTTATTTCTATTTACAAGTTCAAGATTTTTGATCTTTAGAATAAAACAACTTTCCATTCACTCTGTTCCACTCATGTTTCTGAGGATGAGTGTGGGGGCAGCGACTGTGAAGAAGGAGGAAGCTCTGGGCTGAGGGTGGTCGTGCCTCCTGCCCACCTGAGTGACTTCATGGAGAAGAACCAATGACACCACCAAGGCCACCTGCCTGTCTCTGCACTGCCATGGCACAGACAGAGAAACCTGTCACACTTGGTCAGCTGCAACTAGAGGCTTTTTGTACCAGCCAGTTTTGATGCTCTTTGTATCTTCTCTCAGGTTTAGGGGATAGTTCACCTTTCACCATTTGTTTTCACAGCGTAGCCATTTGTTACATCAGCATTACATAAGTTGTTTCTTTGTTAAATATATCTAACCATCTTGAATGGGTTGGGACTAATCTTGTGTCTCATGGCAAAGCAGAAATTCAAGATCACTAGATGCTGTCAATCACATGAGGGCTAAAGATGACGACAGCATTGCTTAGTTCTGGGTCATACTACTTAACAATTTTTTTTTTTTTGATAGAGTCTCACTCTGTTGACCAGTTTGGAGTGAAGTGGCATGATCTCAGCTCACTGCAACCTCCGCCTCCCATGTTCAAGTGATTCTCCTCCCTCAGCCTCCTGAGTAGCTGAAATTACAGGCGCATGCCACCACGCCTGGTGAATTTTTGTACTTTTAGTAGAGAAAGAGTTTCACCATGTTGGCCAGGCTGGTCCTAAACTCTTGACTTCAGCGGATTCACCTGCCTCGGCCTCTCAAAGTGCTTGGATTACAGGCGCAAGCCACTGCACCCCATCACACTTTGTGTTCTTTAACTACATTCTTTATAATGACTTTTAAGATTAATGATGCATTTATCAGTACTTTTAAAAACATAATTGTGTCACTTTTTTTTTTCATTTGAGGACTCCAGTGTGATTGATAGGTATAAAAATTTTGCCATACAGTTTTTAAACCTAACAGAAATGGAACTTCAGAATTCTAATTGCACTTACTAAGGAATCACTATCTTGGAATAAACAATTATCTCAAGTGATAAGGGTACTGTATACCCTTAGCCTGAAGCGGATCTTCTTCTGTTGATTCAGTCATTATTTTGTGTCTATCACATTAGGTTATGACATGTAGCTCACATGACTCATTATGGGGTTCAATATCATTTAGAACACTATGTTTAATAAAATCTATGAAAAGCATAGATGCTCCATGCATTGACAACTGAAACATAGAATTCAGATTCATTTTTAGGTAATGATGTAATCATGTGAAAAGAATGCATTTCTGGCGGGGCATGGTGGCTCACGCCTGTAATCCCAGCACTTTGGGAGATCGAGGTGGGTAGATCATGAGGTCAGGAGATCGAGACCATCCTGGCTAACGCAGTGAAATCCCATCTCTACTAAAAATACAAAAAAAATTAGCCGGGCGTGGTGGGGGGTGCCTGTAGTCCCAGCTATTCCCGAGGCTGAGGCGGGAGAATGGCTTGAACCTGGGAGACGGAGCTTGCAGTGAGCCAAGATCGCGCCACTACACCCCAGCCTGGGCGACAGAGCAAGACGCCCTCTCAAAGAAAAAAAGAATGCATTTCTGTTTTCTTTGAAACCTTTTCTTATGAAAACACACTAATAAATTTCCACTCTGAAATAGAACTTAGCCTACGTACTTTCAAAACTTTTAGAATTTGGAAGAGAAATAAAAATCTAACATAATTCTGAATGTTTCCTTTGCTCTTGAAATAAACTTTTTATTTTTTATCTTTGAGTTTATGCAGTTATTTTTAAAGGCCACTTTTGGAATTGTGAAAACTCGCTTTCCACTTGCCAAATAATAATTAAGAGTAATCATCTTTTGACATCAGGATTTCATACCTGCTGTGAGTTTACAAAGTTTATTTGAATAATCCAAAATCAAACATTTTTACTGAGTGTCCTTAGCCATACTCCCCTGCACACAGCTTGTGTAGAATGCTTTCTCCTGTAAGACACTGGAGAGGAGGGTTTAGTGTGAGTCAGAGAGCGGAATTAGGGAGATGGGAGACAATGAGTTTCCCAATATGACTAAGTGTCATCGCGTATGAAATAAACCCCGAGCTAGTCATTTCCCATATGTGTTCTACTTGTGTTGTCACTCAGCTGCATCCATGGTCTGGTTATTCTGACAGGTGCATGAACTTGACAAATGTGGGCAAGATGGGGAGGGTGAGGATGGGAGCTTTCATTCACTCTCCCTTCATCATAGCCGGTTGCTCCCAGGGCACGTGGTCCCCATGAATTCTCCTCCTCCTAATGCCTTCCCCAGGCTGTGGCAGCTGGTGGGGCCTTAACATGTGGGATCGGAGGTGCTACTGAGGCTCTCATGGACCAGCATCCTCAGCAGGAAACGCCACCCTGACGTCTCCAACAACCTTCTCTTCTGCAGACTCAGAGACTCTGCTCAGCTGCTCCCCAAGACAAGCGGCACGTGTGGGCAGCTGGGTCAACCCAGCAGGGAGGTTTCTGCTCGAGGATGTACCACTGTGTGAGGAAGCTGTATACCTTGCATGCAGTAATAAACCCCAACATCCTCAGCCTCCACCCGGCTGATTTTCAGTGTGAAATCAGTGCCTGACCCACTGCCACTGAACCTGTCTGGGACTCCAGAGGCCCGGTTGGAAACCAAATACATCAGGAGCTGTGGAGACTGGCCCGGCTTCTGCAGGTACCAGTCCAAATAGGTGTATCCATCACTATGCAGGAGGCTCTGACTAGACCTGCAGGAGATGGAGGCCGGCTCTCCAGGGCTGACGGGCAAGGAGAGTGGAGTCTGGGTCATCACAATATCCCCACTGGTCCCTGAAAAAATAACAGAGCAGTGCAAGTTTATATAGATACATTATGAGCAACTTTCATAATTTCTCTTCTGATATCAATTTACAGTTACGTTTTAAAATTTTGATTTATATCATGAAAAGTAGACTTTCTAAAATAAACCCATTATTTACTAGCCAGCAGGGAACTCTTCATTTTCAAGTTCTGAATCAGAGCACTGGTCATCGTTCCCTGGAGGTGAATCCTGATTACTCATAAGACAAACATGAATTCCATTCCCTGGAGCATAGACCACGTGACTCTATCACATTATTGGAATAAACATGTGAAGCTGTGGAGCTCACAGAACTCTACTCCCACCCAATTCTCCTCCCTGATCTCCTTCAGTCCTTACCAGGGAGCCAGAGCACCAGCAGCCCCAGGAGCTGAGCAGGGAGCCTCATTGTGAGAAGGTGACCTGAGGAGTCCTGATCAGTCAAGGCAAGGTTACAGCTGAGCTTTTTATCTGAGACTCACAAGGGAAGGTCCTCCCTAGGGGACACTATGCAAATCCCCTGGTGGGTGCAGTGGCGTGGAAAAGGTTGATGGGGCAGGGGGAATGTCTCTTCTGTGAACAATATGTTATAAATTGTCCCTTGGAACAAAACAGAGAGAGATTCAGTCAAGTTTGTCCACAATCAAGAGAAGAAGGATCTGAAGGGGAAAGTTGGGACCTTTTGTAGGGACGCACAGTGTAGGGCATGACTGTTAAGAAAGCACCAGAACCCTGATCATGTGGAAATGTGTGTCCAGGATGCATCTCTAGGAGGTCAATGCCACCTTGCTTGATTCCCTCCCAGTCAATCTAGAGAAGGAATCAACTCCATCCCCACAAGCACTGCTGGACTGAGAGCCTGCAAATAAAAAGCGGCCTGGAGCCAGTTTGAGGACTGTCTGGTATCTGCTGTTTCCAGGGTAAGTGTTCAAGAACGTTCAACTCAAATATTAGAATCTACCCTGCCCTGGCACCTGGTGAGTGACCGCATAAGAGCTCTCTGTCCAAGGGCCTCACAGGAAGAATGACGTGAGCCTCTACATTTAGAGCTAAGAGTCCAGTGTAAGGGAAAGGAAAGAAAGACAAAATTTTGTGCTTCAGGCAATGGACATAAAAGTCCTCGTGACCAGTTGTTCAGTCTGTGATCTAGCTCATCATAATCATCTCACATACACTAGGCTAACAGGAGGGCTCTTTTTGTATTTGTATTTGTATTTTTTTACTTAGTAGAGATGGGGTTTCACTGTGTTCTCCGGGCTTGCCTTGAACTCCTGACCTCAGGAAATCTGCCTGCCTGGACCTCCTAAAGTGCTGGGATTACAGGAGTGAGCGATTGTGTCTGGCCCAGAGGACTCTCTTCAGGGAAGAATCTTCTAGGTTAATGATACAGAACAAATAAGAAATAACTTTGCATGATGTTTTTTTCAAGTGGTGATTAGAAAAGCTCTTCCCACACAGTCTCCCTGGTCATGTGGAATCAGGTCCTGTCAGGGCTTCTAGGTTTTGTCAACTCTGAGTGAGACCTGAGTCTCCCCCACCCTGGATGTGGTGCAGCCACAGCCATGAATCCCCAGATCAAAAGGAAATTCTCTATGTATAAAGAGCAAGAACTGCATTCACGGTTTTATGTCTCTGGTAACCTGTACCTGTAACTGATAGTTTCTTGACTTTATGTAAAAATGCTCAGAGCTTAGGGATGTGAATCTCCCATACAGCTGATCATTAAACGGAAAACCAACCACACTATTCTTCATTTGTCAGTGATGTGCTTAATATTCCATTGAATAGCTCCTGAATAATGGTGCCAACAATAAATGCTTTCACAAGGACAGTCACATTTATAAAAAAAACTAATAATCCAGGAACAATGAAGGACTAGCTTGTAGTGCGATGTAATCTCGGATAACTCAACACAAAGTCATATTTAATTGCCCACAAACACAAATTAATGCCATTGTAGGTAAGATTGCGAGGAAAGCTTGGTCTGAATATCTTCTGAGGAATCTACCAACATCTCATTTTTAAATAATATTGGAAAACATATTTGAGTAAAAATGATATTGACCTTCAAATGTTGAACTCTGTGACAATATTATGAGTTGACCATATCAAACAGTAGCAATAAGGTAGGATTGAAATAAAAGTCTCATATTTTACTGTTAAAATTGTATTTACTCTTTCCTCTTAACTATATTTTGCAAATTTTGTGTACTCAACTTTTTTTTTTATATTGTCAACAAATTCTGATCTGCTTCTTGGTGTTGCAAAGCTCAGACTCTTAATCATGTTAGTGAAAAAAGTCAGAAACATCAGAAGGTGAAGGAATATAATAAGGAGACATAAAATATAAACAGCTTAACTAAAATAGAACAAAATGGTCCATTTTATTGTTAGTTTTAAATAATTGTTCTGAAAGAACGTTAAATGAATAATCAGTTTTATCTGTTATCTAATACAAAAATTTGAATTGCAGAAAAGTGAATAACAGTAAAAAACTTGTCCTGTTTTCTTTTACTATAAGCCTATTCTTGAAAATGTTATTTTCACGAAGTATCTAGATTGCTTGAATTTAGGAAAGCATTGCTATTTTCTATGAGAATGAATGAACCATTAAAAAAGGCTACCCCTCGGATTTTTAACAAAAATTTCATGATTTCTTGCCTTACATATCCAGAAAATGTAAAAACTTGTACAAATCCTTTTTTAGTCAGAAACAGGCTTTGAAATTACCTGATTTAACCTGTCGACTTAAAGAACGCTATTACTAATTCTAAACAGAAACCTCCCTCTCTTATCTGTTGACACATCATGCCAGGGCTTTCAGAACAGCAGACAAAACTGGTCCGTCCACAGTGGACACAGACAAGATGGAAGAGCAGCCTACATTTGAACCAGGGTGGCAGCAGGACTCTGTGTGTCTCTCATCCAAACCATGGTCACCTAAATGAGGGAGGACTTCTACAGACAGGATTGAATGTCTCCTTTTCCTGATGCAGTCAGTTTGGGATCCATAAAATTGAAAGCAACTGTATTACTCATATGACTTGGGAAGAGAGTCTTGGAAGTGGAATTGTTTGTGTTCATTACTGAGAGTCAGTGTTTATGGGGTAGACACTGTGATCCTGTTTGTAGGGGGGCTGAGAGATTTGTGGGCTGACCAAGGAAAAAGAGATGACTACAGACGGCAGTAGCACATGTGACCTCTATTGGGTGAAGCTTGAACAGTCCCTCACAGCAGGAGGTGGTCCAGAGAATAAGGTGCCAAGTTTGTTTCTCAAAATGGACGGGACACTGGAGAAGGGATATGCATCTAGGGGATGCCACACAGTAGCACAGTGGGGAGTTTCTGCATCAGAGTGCTGCAGAGGGCAGTACTAAATTTAAGGTTTTCATACTGGGCTTTGTCTTACCTACTGCTAGATGTGGGTGAGGCTTTCTGGATATGTAGAGTAAGTATTTCCTAAAAGGTTAAAACTATTCTTATTTGGGTTGTTTTTAAAACAATTACATTTTAAAAGTTGAGTTTGGCACAGGCCATTGAGAAGTAAGCCTACAGTTTTGAAATAAACAACATAGAATTTTCATTTATAGATCACTGTTGCACATCGTGTAGACTTTGTTCTACAGACTGTATTAGTCCAAATAGTGCAAACCCACACTGCTATGGATGAGGCTGAGACACACAGAGGCTTGTTCCCTACCTGAGCATCAATGAACCTTCTTTTCAATTGAAGGTGAAAGTATGTTCTTGAACGAGAATTAAGACCAAGTCACCCACAAATGGAGCTTCCATCTGTGATGCTGCAGATCTTGAGAATGGATTCCTGACTCTCAGGCACCTGGGATTGAATCTGTCTGCATTGTCTCACTAACTGAAATTGTCCTTCACTGGAGCATAGGTTCATGGATAAATATTCTGGAACACAGAGAGAGAGCACAGGGAATGTAGTTTCCATGAATGTGTATCTTCTGCTTCTGAGAATCTCTCTCTCCAAACGTTGAAAGAAACAGCGTTTTTTCCATATCGGACTTTTCTGAATCTTCAGACCCTGTTCTAGATCTGTCTCATCTGAACCTGTTTCCAAATGTTTCCATTTTGGTCTTTACTTTTCCTTGGAAAAGGTTCCCAGAAATCCTATGAAACTATCCACACAGCAGTGGGATTAAGTGGTGGGCTTCTCCTCTGTGCTTGTTAATATCTCTGCAGAATCCACGACACCCACCAACTGCACAAAGTGAAGGCATGAGTCTGTTTTCTTCCTGAGCTTTCTGTGTCTCTTAGGTTCCCTTGGAATTCACCCTTGAAGAAAGGGGTCTCTGTCCTCAAAAGTAAAACTCCATAAAACCATAGATTGCCTGAGAATTAGTAAAATTTTTCTACTCTTTGAATGTGAAGTTAACCTTGAGGCCTTATAGGAAAATCTGGTTGACTTGACAGATGAGAAATGAGGATCCCACGAAGTTTCTAGAGACTGAATTGGGGATTCTAGCCATTTAAACTGATGTAGAAGCTGCAGTTGATATAAAAACTTCAATGAATATAACAAGAAAATAATGTGGAATAACTTATTTACTTTTAACTTAGAAAAGATAGTTTACCTGTAAAAAAAAAAATGAAAGTAGAATTTGCAAATTCTCACACTCATAGTTTTTTCATGTTAAACAATTTTAAGAATCAAGTAAATACTTATATAAATTATAATTAATAATGTTTAAGGGTTTAGAGGAAAATTAAGATTCAAATTAATCAAACTGAGTTCTAAAGTCAGTTGAATTTCTTTTTAAACTGCTTCTTTTCACCTCCTGTTAGCAAAAATTAAAACTACAGAAAAGTAAACAGACAAGAGCTGAATAAAGTATTTAGTGCTCATTTCTTGTCTCATAATAATAATAAATAGTAATAATAACAATACAGCCTCAGCACTGACACCTGGAAACACTGATTGAATAAAGTATTTAGTGCTCATTTCTTGTCTCATAATAATAATAATAATAATTAATAATAATACAGCCTCTGCACTGACACCTGAAAATATTGACTCTACCCTTCTGGAAGCAGCAGCTTCACATCACGGTAGTGAACTTTATTATTATTTGGTCATTCTTGGGCAGGAGCTAAGGAGCACCCAAGTGTAAGTGCTCTATGAGGAGCCAATTGCCCTTACGTTGGAATACTTCTAGAGATTAACTCTTCTAAAATATCTACTAGCAAAAAAAAAAAAATGAACTATCAGTAATAAAAAGAAATAAATTCTGACCTCCCAGGAGCCGTCAGGAAAAAAAACTGTCACATTTAACAAAGGACTAGAGGCATAATCTCTTGCCCGACACTGATTTAGCCGGATCTCACTCATATTTAATAGTCTTACTCTAGTAAATTAGAAACATCCTCAACCTAGATAATGGTTTCTTTGGTATTCTGGAATCCTAGCAGCCCTAGGTGAAAATTAAAACTGGAAATAAGAAGGTACACAAATCCGTTATCCTAGGAAAACTGTTTATACAACAATTATTCGTATAAGACAAAATAAAAGGAAGAAACCTGTTGATTTTATGGAAGATTGAAGCAAATACTTACGAGTCAAAACCAATCCTAAGTAAGCCATAAAGCAAGAGGAGTATCTTTTGTCTCTGGCTTGTGATGGTATTAAATTTCAAAATAATGGTTTTGTTTTGGGTTAAAACTAACTTCGTAGGTTTTCTCAGAGTAGGTCATCTTACTCAGAAATTGTAGAGGAAAATGAAAATAAAGAGAAACCTATCAGGAAATTTACCCCAAGTTAACATTCACAGAGAGACTAAGAGAAGGACACGATTTAAATGACCGTATTAATGGCATTAAAACATTTAATTTGCTAGGCAAATCTAAAATCAACCTTTCCTCTAGAATTTGAAAGAAGACAATCATATCTTCAGAGAATTTGACTTGAGTGCCCTTGTGAGTGGTTGACAGAAAGACTAGATGAAAGTTGGTGCAATAGAATCAAGGACATCACAACTTTAAATTTTAGACCCTCCTCATGAGAGAGCAAGTCCAGATACTGCACCATGACCAGGTAAATGATCAGAAGATTACTTGGGATCTCTTTGTGGCTGCCTAGTACTATCGTGGCTGTGGTTGGGAGGCTGATTTCCCCTGGCAGGTATTGCCCTGCACCTTGAATCTGGGCATTCGTCTCTACAGCTTCCATCAAATGCCACTACATGGTGTCCCCATTAATAAGACCATTGTAATGCATATAACATATAGACGGAGCAAATCAGAGTTCAGAATTACAGGATATTTATTTTGTCCCAGTGTTTTTAATGAGTGTTTTTGTCTTTCAAAGAAGGAAGCCACAAATATTACTTTTTTGGTTTCTGGAGGCTACATATTCTAGCCCTCGGAATACACGTTTGGCCCACCAGGAGACATGAAATTGTGCCAGTCTTGATTGGGACTCACGGTAGAAAAGGGCTCTGCAGCAGGTTCAGGTTGCAGTGCAAACAGCCCAGCCCCTTGGGCCAGTGCAGATACAGACGACTTGAACAACGCAGTCAACCATCTGGACAAGATTGATACCTAGAGAACACTCCACCAAACCACAGCAGATTCCATGGTCTTTGGAAACATTGGCTAATGATACATTATATTTTAGGCAACAGGATATTTCAATAAAATCAAGCTGATTAAATAATAAAAAATAAATTATTCATAACTGAGAAGATTGTATTACAAATCAGAAAGAGAAAGTTATCAGAAGGGGGTTGGTGGGAGAAGAAGGAGGAATGAAAAACTACCCATTGGACACAAGGTACACTATTTGGGTGATGGACAACTAAAGCCCAGAGTTCACTACTACACAGTTCATCACTGTAACCAAAAACCACTCACACAAATAAACCCACTGAAATTCTAAATTTAATTTTTAAAAAATTTCCCAAAAGAATCTAAATATTTGGAAAATAAGTAAAGTACCATTATATGTAGTTTGGGGCAATGAAACAACAGAAATGGAAATTACAAAGTACTTTGATCTGAAAGTAAATATCACATACCCAAATTTATGAGATTCAAAAAAATGCAGTTAATTTATAGTAATACTATTGCATTTTAGCAAAGAAGTTTTCACATCAATCACCAGAAATGTAATCCTGACAAACTAGGAAGAAAAGAGCAAAGGCTACTCAAAACAAGGGTCTTTTATTCTTAGAAATGTGAGGATGTGACAAGCACACATCTAGTATTCCACCAGAGTCATATCAGTCTCCAAATGTAAACACCATGAGCAGTTGCAGAAGAAGAAAGTCTTAGAGTGGATGGGCAGAGTGAGTAACTGCTCAGAGAGAATGAGGAGTCAGGGAATGTCAAAACAGGATTCCTATGTGATATTAGTATGAGCTGCACAAACATGAGACTACCCGGAGCCCTGACTTACTCGTAAGCCAAACATCATGGAGTGCAGGCCATCGTCCACCCTCCTGATAGTTGGTGAAAGTGGGGTCACTTGGGAAAGGCATGGGAAAGTGCCGTGAACGTCATCAGTGGCAGCAGGTGAGGACAGGACACACTAGGGTCCTCTTACAGTGATATGACTGAGCATCCCTACAGCCATGAGAACAGCAGGGAACTTTAGGGATTAAGCCAGGAATGATGTAGCAGCCAACTCTGGAGGGTCGGTGGGGCTTCAGCGCCCTGTGTGTGGAGGAAAGAGGAGGCTTTGGAAGGTGTCCTGGAGCACCCTGGCCCTGTTCACATAGAAGAGGAGCTTGTGCCTGTGACTGAGGCCTCATGGCCTCTTCCTTCCTCAAAGGCTTTCCAGTCATCTCCCTGAGCCCACCTGACTCCAACTGCTGGGGACACATCCCCTGGCACCGCAGCTGCTCCTGCCACACTGAGAGGCTGAACTTCCTTTGATGTTTCCGTTTGGGGCCATCACACTGTGCAGGGTCCTGGCGAGTGTCCTGCTCACAGGAGGCTGTGCAGCATCTCCAGGCTCCAAAATGTGTTTGTGATGGTGAAATCCCGAGAATTTTGGTTGGATGTGTTTTCTCACTTGTGAATACCTTCTGTAGACCTGTCATTCTGTGCTTCACAAACTCTTTTCTGTAAACTATCTATTCTTTGTTTTTGGACTTTTGCGTTAAGAATGTAATTTTAATTACACTATCTTTAGTCTCCACACTGCTGATTGTGGAAGTGAAATCAACATATTTTTGTTTGGATGTGTGTTTTCACTCAGGAATATGTGTATAAAAGTCCTCTGAAGACTTGTCTATCTTTATGTGTGTGACAGATTCTTTCTTATATACTATGCTTTCATTATTTATTTATTTTTGATATTTCTCCAGGGGAATACAGTTTTAACTTTATTTACCATGGTGTGGATCATCCTAGAAGAGACAATCATTTCTGATGGGGTTGATTATTTTAACCAGAAAAAAAGCTATTTTGTCCTTTGGGTACAAATAATTCTACATGTTGATTATATCACCTCGTGAAATGGAACTGATTTGCCCATGATTCGTTCATAAATATTTTTTAAGAATTATTTTAAGTGACACCACGCAAAACATACTTTTTCCATCCCATTACTATTAGAATATAGGAGTCAGATACATTTTCAGATATTGACCATATTGTGTAAAAATTATACGTTTACTTATTTCAATACTTTTTATTTTTCTGATAATTTCATACCCAAACTGTCATTTCTAAGTGACTAGTTAAAGTTTCAAAACGAATCTTACAATGTAGGGGTTAAAAGGCTAAAAGAACCACTGCAAGAACCTGGAGATTAAACAAAGCAAAAGTTTATATTAATAACATCAGAGAACAGTAGAAGAAATGAGAACTAAGTGACCCAAAATTCCAAAGTGTAAAGCACCCCTTCTAGTGTAGCTGACGCTGGCCTGACTCTTTGTCCTCCTGCCATATCTGACAAATTTGCCTGTGGACACAAGCTCTGTCTTGGCACAAGCAGAGGAACTCTCCTGAGAATGGAGAATCAGGTTGACTCTCAGGGGTTGCACAGAGCAGCCTCTATACATGGCCTGTGTCCTCCATGGGCATTTGCTGAGGTCTGACTTATCAGGCAGGCTGGAGGAGATGGCTAGAAGAACATAACTCCCACAGACTCAGCATGTTCTTCTGAATCCACAAGGCTGAACAGAGCACCCTGAATACATGTCTGAATCATGAACATCAACTTCCATACCCATTGACTCCCTGCAGGTGTAGACCCTGCCTGGCCTTCTGCTCAGCATGTCAGGGTTTGTGACATCTCCAGACCCAACCAGTGGTCTCTGCTAGACCTCCTCTAGAGGCAGAATGAGTTTCAGAAGCTCTGCTTGGTTGCTGTGATTTGACTTAGGACTGAGGGACATGACCTCAGGTCTCCTTGCACGGGGACTTCACTAAACCTTTGGTGATTACAGATCTAAAGCTCTATTCATGGCATTACTTTCCTGTGAGACTCCCAGTGGCACAGGCTCCACCCAGGATGTCAGACAGCAGTGCCTTCCACTCTGTGGTTGTTCCCAAGTATCATATTTGGCTGCTTTGTGAGTCCACGTCAACTGCCAAGCCCACCACCATCCACATCCCCACCCACCATAAGCCAAGGCAGTTTAATTGGACAATAGCTGACCTCTCCTGTATTCCCTCATGCTCCCATTCCTGCAGTCTGTCCAATCTTGAATTTTGCACTATGGGGAATAAAAAGTTTATATCATCCTTTATTTTCCTAGTGATTCATGGAAAATACTACATCTTTAATATGCTACATCTTTCAGGATTTGCATTTTATTTTTAAAACCAACTTTTGGAATTTCAAGAACTCTATTTTTCTATCAGTTAGACCTAATACCATAAAAATCCTAGAGGAAAATCTAGGTAGTACCATTCAGGACATAGGCATGGGCAAAGACTTCATGTCTAAAACACCAAAAGCAACGGCAGCAAAAGCCAAAATTGACAAATGGGATCTCATTAAACTAAAGAGCTTCTGCACAGCAAAAGAAACTACCATCAGAGTGAACAGGCAACCTACAGAATGGGAGAAAATTTTTGCAATCTACTCATCTGACAAAGGGCTAATATCCAGAACCTACAAAGAACTCAAACAAATTTACAAGAAAAAAACAAACAACCCCATCAAAAAGTGGGCAAAGGATATGAACAGACATTTCTCAAAAGAAGACATTCATACAGCCAACAGACATATGAAAAAATGCTCATCATCACTGGCCATCAGAGAAATGCAAATCAAAACCACAATGAGATACCATCTCACACCAGTTAGAATGGCGATCATTAAAAAGTCAGGAAACAACAGGTGCTGGAGAGGATGTGGAGAAATAGGAACACTTTTACACTGTTGGTGGGATTGTAAACTAGTTCAACCATTATGGAAAACAGTATGGCGATTCCTCAAGGATCTAGAACTAGATGTACCATATGACCCAGCCATCCCATTACTGGGTATATACCCAAAGGATTATAAATTATGCTGCTATAAAGACACATGCACACGTATGTTTATTGCAGCACTATTCACAATAGCAAAGACTTGGAATCAACCCAAATGTCCATCAGTGACAGATTGGATTAAGAAAATGTGGCATATATACACCATGGAATACTATGCAGCCATAAAAAAGGATGAGTTTGTGTCCTTTGTAGGGACATGGATGCAGCTGGAATCCATCATTCTTAGCAAACTATCACAAGAACAGAAAACCAAACACCGCATGTTCTCACTCATAGGTGGGAACTGAACAATGAGATCACTTGGACTCGGGAAGGGGAACATCACACACCGGGGCCTATCATGGGGAGGGGGGCGGGGGGAGGGATTGCATTGGGAGTTATACCTGATGTAAATGACGAGTTGATGGGTGCAGCACACCAACAAGGCACAAGTATACATATGTAACAAACCTGCACGTTATGCACATGTACCCTACAACTTACAGTATAATAATAATAAATAAATTAAAAAAAAAAAAAGAAAATAATTTCTAAACAGTAAAGAATATTATAATAAATATTAAACTTTCAAAAAAAAAAAGAGGCTATTGTTCTAAAAAAATTTAGTATTATGATCTTGCATCTGACATGAAATTACAAAATCTATATGACATTCACAAACTAGTTGTTACTAATTGTCCTCAGCCATTTTCCTCTGAGGTTAACTAGTGGAGAATGCTGTCTCTACTGTCTTATGGAGTGAGCAATGAGTGTTAAATAGAACAAGGAAGTTGAAAAAGTAGGAAAGCACTTGGATTTGGATAAAACTGAACACAATATGCACCCATTGTATCTCACACCTTTAGCAGGGGCCAAGGCATCTCAGCCTGGTACAGTAACAAAGGAAGTGGATTGAACTGCATCAGCATCAGTGGGCTTCAGCCTGGGGTTCTGGGGAGTATTACTGATGCCTGACTGGGAGTGGTCAAATCATTGTGGCTGATCCCCTGCACACACCCTCCTGTTGCCTATTGAGGGGCCTAAATTTTGAGGAACTTACTCATTTAGAGTGAAAAATGGAAACTTCCTATTTGCCCTCTAAAGGTTTGCAGAAAATGAATGGACAAAACACAAATTAATAGAAGAAAGAGGCAAAAAAAAAAAAATCTGTAAAAGCAGGGAAAAAATCACAGGGTCTCACTTGGTTACCCAGCGTGAAGTACAGTGGTGTGATCATGGCTCATTGCAACCTTGAATTCTCAAGCGCAAGTGGTTCTCCCACATCAGTCTACAGACTAGCTGGATCACAGGGGCGTGCCACCATGCCCACATACATGGGTATTTGCTGGATAGGAGATGGAGACTCTCTGTCCTGGATGTGAGACAGGTGGCTGGCATCTGGGTAAGGATGACGTTCCCTCATTGCTAAAGAGTAAAGGGAAAGTGTCATTGATACTGCAAGGCAGGAACATGCCCTCACCCAGTGAGGTCCAGAGGCTTATATGTCCTTCATAGGGGAGTGGGATGAAGAGAATGTAGGCAACCCAGGGGAAACAAATGACCTAAAATAAAAGAAATAGGTCATCAGAAGTGTAGATGTATTAGTCAGGGTTCTCTAGAGTGACAGAATTGAAGGACTATATACATATATATGAAGGGGAGTGTGATGGTTAATAGTGAGTGTCAACTTGATAGGATTGAGGGACACCAAGTATGGATCCTGGGTGTGTCTGTGAGGGTGTTGCCCAAAGAGATTAAGATTTGAGTCCATGGGCTGGGGAAGGCAGACCCCACCCATAATCTGGTGGGCACAATCTAATCAGCTGCCAGCAAATATAACACAGGCAGAAAAATGTGAAAAGGAGAGACTGGCCTAGCCTCCCAGCCTACATCTTTCTCCCATGCTGGATGCTTTTTGCCCTCAAACATTGGACTCCATGTTCTTCACTTTGGGACTTGAACTGTCGCTTCTTTCTCATCGGTTTGCAAAGAGTCCGTTGTAGAACTTACAATCCTTTAAGTCAATAGATTCCCCTACATATATATATATATGTATATATACACACACACGTATGTATGTATATATATGTGTGTGTATGTATGTATATGTGTGTGTGTGTGTGTGTGTGTGTGTATATATATCTCCTGTTAGTTCTGTCCCTCTAGATGTCACTGGCTAATATAGGTAGTTTATTAAGTAGTAACTCACTCAATCACCAGGTCTCACAATAGGCTGTCTGCTGGCTGAGGAGCAAAAAGAGCCAGCCAGAGTTCCAAAACTGAAGAACTTGGAGTCCACGTTCGAGGACAGGAAGCATCCAGCACAGGAGAAAGATGTAGGCTGGGAGGCTAGGCCCGTCTCTTTTCACATTTTTCTGTCTGCTTATAGTCTAGCTGTGTTGGCAGTTGATTGGGTTGTGCCCACACACATTAATGTTGGGTCTGCCTTCCCCAGCCCACTGACTCAAATGTTAATCTCCTTTGGCAACACCCTCACAGACACACCCAGGATCAACATTTTACATCCTTCAATCCAATCAAATTGACACTCAGTATTAACCATCACCAGCCCACTCCTTGTCAACTGGAACCCACACACATCTCCTGAGACCAAACATAACCTTAAAATACAGACAATAGTAAGGTCATAGTTACCCCTAACATAATACAACTGTCCTTCCTACAACTTGAAATGCACGAATCCCCAAACAAAAGCTATTAGGTAAAGTGAACAGTAGTTAAATGCTCATATGAGGTCAATAAATCTTTTGTCACCTGATAAAGAAACGGAAATGAAATGAAGATATTTTCTGAGTACAAGTGTATACATGCACAAACATGTTTTTAACAAAAGGAGAAGGAAATACTCATGATAGTGCCAGTCCTCATTTCTGCAGCTGGTCACGTGGTCATAGCTGGTATTGATCACTACCTTCTTCCACTATTCATTCTGTATTCCCTTTGCCTTCAGCAAGCTCCTCAGCAGGTCGTGACCCAGAAAGGATCTGGACTATTTGTAGTCCTACCTGGATGGGGTATAATTTCCCATTGACCTTAATCAGAGTGCATGATAATACCAAGAGACGCCCTAATGGATCTCCTATACTCCATACATACTCTTCATCACTTCCTTTGTGGATTAGTGGACTGAGTTCATCTTGATAGTCTGGGTCAGTCTCCACAGCCAACACTGTAACTCCATTCTTAGCTTGTTGACTTAAAGGTAGGAGGAGTCCAAAGTGTCCAGGTGGCCATCTTAACTTGCGGTTTAATGGAATCATTATTGTGTCTCCTCGTGGCAGCGTTCTTCCCTCTAGAACTAAGATGTCTAGCCCAGCAGAACATAATGTCTCGGGAAAAGAAAGCAAACATTTTGCTAGTGGATCACTAGGGATGATAGTGAATGGTTTCACTTTCACTTCCACCCCTTGAATCCTGGATCTGTGGATCCTGGCTATGGGAGAAACAGCACCATACACTGGGCACTGATTCAGAGCATTCATGGCTTTCTGAAGTACTCTGCTCCGGCCCTGCAAAGTATTGTAACCTAGTTGACGTAATTGTGACCTCAAAAGGCTGTTCCACAGTTCTGTCATACCAGCGGCTTAAGGATGATGGGGAATATGGTAAGACTAGTGAATTCCATGAGCATGAGCCCACTGCCCAACTTCTTCACCTGTAAAGTGAGTCCTTGGTCAGACATAAAGCTGTGTGGAATACCGTGATGGTGGATAAGGCATTCCTTGAGTCCATAAATCATAGTCTTGGCTGAAGCCTTGCGTGGAGGTAGGCAAATCCATATCCAGAGTAAGTGCCTATTCCAGTGAGGACAAACCTCTCTCGTTTCCACGATGGAAGAGGTCCAATATAATCAATCTGCCACCAGGTAGCTGGTCAATCACTCCAGGGAGCGGTGCCGTACAAAGTGTTCACTGTTGGTCTCTGCTGCTGCTGGCAAATTGGGCACTCAGCAGTGGTCACAGACATATATATAGATGAGTTTATTACATATTAACTTATAGGATCACAAGGTCCCACTGTAGGCTGTCTGTAGGCATCAGGAGTGAGGAGCAAGGAGATCCAGCTCAAGTCTCAAAACTGAAGAACTTGGAATCCAGTGTTTGAGGGCAGGAAGCATCCAGCAGGGGAGAGAGATGTAGGCTGGGAGGCTGGGCCAGACTCACTTTTTCACCTTTTTTCTGCCTGCTTTATATTCACTGGCAGCTGATTAGATGGTGCCCATAGATTAAGTGGGAGGTCTGCCTTCCCCAGCCTACTGACTCAAATGTTAATCTCCTTTGGCAGCACCCTCACAGACACACCCAGGAGGAATGCCTACATCCTTCAATCTAATCAAGTTGACAATCAGTATTAATTATCACAGGATTACAGGCCTGAGCCATCGCACACAGCCTTATTGTATATTTCATACAATTTCCTGATTTTCCCATTTTATCTGTGACTTAATAAAGTTTTCCAGCTATGACCCCAAACTGGTAATTCTTGAAAGCACATTCAAATGTATTTTGCAACAATTCGTAACTGCTAAAATGTTGAGCCTTGTGGAGTCACCTTACTTCCCTGTCAGCTGTCAATTCCCCATCACTACTATCACTTCTGGGAGCACGTTTTCCAAAACTCGTTTTCTCTCTATGGTTTCTTCAGAGTTGCTCAATGAGATTGCAATAAGTTACAACTTATCACTGTCATGAGATTGGGAAGTCAGAGTGGTGGATTCATGTAAACTGACACCTGAAGTAAAACACATGCAGTTAGGTGTGGACTGGAGGATCATCTGGAGACGTGCTGCAGGCAGCTGAGAGCATCAGCATCCCCGCCCTGGGCTTCTCAGACAGGTCTGAGGATCGTCACATGGTACTCAGTACATACCACCAGGAACAGGTACACTCTGGCTTCTGAAGCAGCCACCTGAGAATCCCCTGTCTCTAGTACATTCTTCATGAATAACATAGTTAGGCTTTGGAAAGACTGTGATTTAGACTCTAATTTATTCATCTTAAACAATTTCTCCTTGAAATACTGAGAATAACTTCTCTTTTACTGTAAAAATTCCACTTATCCCACAACACAAACTCAAGTGGACTTATCTCTCCTGTTTATTCAGTCAGGACAGACATTGTGATGTCTTTTCTCCTGGGGATGAGGGCAAAAGAGGCTTAGGGTTCAGGGGAACCTCCCTGGCCCCCTCTAGGAAAATCTCCCAATGACTTTCAAAACCTGACTGAGTGTGAGAAATGCCCTCAGCAGATAGAGGCACTAGAAGGAGCCCTGGGGCAGCCCAGCCTCACACATCTGCTTCCCTGGGGGTTTATGTTATGACCTATAACACTGTGGGAGGGGCACTGTAACGCTGTTGACAGTAATAAGTGGCAAAATCTTCAGGCTGCAGGCTGCTGATGGTGAGAGTGAAATCTGTCCCAGATCCACTGCCGCTGAACCGAGAGGGAATCCCACTTTGCAAACTGGATGCAGCATAGATCAGGAGCTTAGGGGCTTTCCCTGGTTTCTGCTGATACCAATTTAAATTATTGCTAATGCCCTGACTCGCTTGGCAAGTGATGGTGACTCTGTCTCCTACAGATGCAGACAGGGAGGATGGAGACTGGGTCATCTGGATGTCACATCTGGCACCTGAGGTTGGAAACATAAAAACAAATATTCTTACAGTTAATCATGTTATCAGAGGATTTACCTGAAGAGTCAGACAGTACAGAGCACACTGACTGAGTAAATTCCTAGTGTTCTCCTTCCTTACCCGGGAGCCAGAGCAGCAGGAGCCCAAGGAGCTGAGCGGGGACCCTCATGTCCATGCTGTGTCCTGACTGAGACTGACTCCTGCACAGGGTGTGACCAGCCTATAAAAAAGTCTTCAGGGCAGAGAGTTGTGCTCTGGGAACATGCAAATCCACAGGGGATGGAGCAGGCTGAGCACAGCTGCAGGACTGGCTCATCTCAGTAACTCAGCACAGGGGCAGTGTCCCCAGAGTCCCAGGTCAGACCAGGGCAGTGCACATTTACCTTGAGAGAATACATTTCTCCTTGGGGCCATATGGTTACAGAACATACTTTTGGAGTGAATTTTCAAAATTTTAAAAGAACATATGACTAGATTAAATAATATATTTTATACTTGTATTAGGAGTGTATAGGAAAACATTATTTTTGGCAGAAAATTCATAATAAAGTTGTAGAACGTGGGGCTGTCAGAACTTTCAGTTACTCTCAAAGGAACGTGATGAGTGTGAAAGTATTTAGTGCGATACTAACAATGTCTCTGTCAGTGTGACATTGCTTCTTTTTTGAAATGGATATAAAAAGAATTTATCAGAAGCATCTTTAATAAATTCAATAGAATTTACTAATAAACTTAAGACATTGTTCTTAGCAGTACAAGGAAAAACAATTCGCTGAAGATGCACAAAGATGATAACTGTGTCATGCATAGATCTGCCGTTATCCACAGCTATGGGTCTCTTTAAGGCCCAGGGGCTAAATGGGTTGCACCTTATTCTTAGCATGACGATCCCCATATTCTATCCCCTTTCCTGACTTTGGTATAATTTCTTATGGTTCTGTAGCATGGAGAGCTGACTAGTGATACCAGCTCTGATTATTTCAACTAAAATCTCTGTTTCACTCGCTCACCACAGGAGCCTGGATTAGGATCAACTTGAAGCCCTCTCTGAATCTTGGCTCAAATAATCAATTGTTTCAAAGTAGGATGACAAAGGCCACATCCCCTGAGTAATGCTCTGAGCTGCGCTCCCCACCAGCCTGTTACTGGGGTCTCAGGAACATCTGCCCAAGAACCTGGCTTTCTGGAGAGCAGGTGAGGGGGAGGCCCTGGGGGAAAGCCAGGTGAGTGAACCTCTCTCCTTAGTGAGGGTGGCTGCTGCCCAACGCGTGTTCTTGCCATGCACCAGGGCATCATCCTGACCCAGATGCCAGCCTCCCTGTCTCACATCCATTTAGAGAGAATCTCCATCTTCTGCCAAGACACTGCCCATGTGGATGAAAAAGTATTTTGCATCCAAATATATCTTAAGCACTGATTTGAACCTCAATACCTCACACTGCTGCCTTTGCCCAGGGCATGTCGGCCTGGCTCAACAGCAGGGGAAGTGGAGTCAATTACATCAGTATCAGTAGACTGAGAAATACTCCAGGGAAAAGTTCTCATGCACGACTACCAGTGGCCAGACCAAGGTAGTGCAGCCTGTGCACAAACCTCCTGCTGCTTTTCCAGAGGACTGGATTTCTGGGAAATGGCTACCCAACAGGTTGCCAGGATCCAGATATCCAGATTCAGAGAGATACATCTCTGGATTCAAATACACTTTTTTCTTTCTGCATAATTTTAGCAGTCATTGTTACTACGCCTTGGGGGTTCATGTCATTACACTCCAGCTGACTCTCTATGGCCCTTTCTCCCCTTCACTGCTCTATCTGAACCTGGGGATGGCAGCTCAGGCTGCAAATGAGGCAGACCTCACGGCCTGGAATTAATATCCCCTAGGATGGCTATCTATCAGTGATGACAAGGGAGGTGTACACATATCCCAGCTCCCTCACCTGTCAGGTGGAATAACAGAGATATTTTTCCTGTGTTTCTATGTGGGCTTGAGCTCTCATCATCCTCAGAGGTGGCTCTTTGCTGAGGTACCTTTCACTTTCCCTTTCCCTCCTCTCTTCCTTTGCTCACTTGCCTGTTTCCTGCATTTTGTAAAGATACTGCCTGCATGTGAATCTTTGGCATCCTCACTGAGGGGACCCAACCTAATGCATTGGAAAAATCCTCATTTTTGGAAGGCATTGTTGGTTTGAATTATTGTCAATTCTCATGTTTTAATGCATAGGGAAATTCCAAAAATTTTTAAAATCTTTAAATTCCCTTTGCCAATCTTCCTTAGATTTGATTTTAGCAGAGATTCATTTTTTCTAGGTCACAAAATCAAAGACACCTTCCACAAATGGCTACACAGCATGGAGTCCACATAGAGCAGAGAGTCCGAATCCCCCAGAATTTGACATCCCCACGTCAGAGAGTCCTAGAGTCTCAGGTTTTTTTCTAGGTCTATTGCCTTGTGATATTTTTATTCTACCTTAGGGGAAGATCATTGTGGGGATGATGAGAGTTGTTTGTGGAATGAATACACCCCTCCTAAAGACATCATTGTCCTAATATCTGAAATCTATGATCATTACTTATGAATATGTCAAAAATAACTTGGCAGACATGGTTAAGAATTTTGAGGTCAGGAGAGTATCCTGAATTATCTGGGTGAAACCATAATCACAGGGGTCCTTATAATCAGGAGGGAGAAGGGTCACACCCAGAGAGGAGCTGGGACCATGCAGAGGGGTGCTGGAGTGATGGAGGAAGGAGCCATGGAGCCAGGAATGTGGGAACATCAGAAAGATGGAAAGCTCGATATTGGATTCTCTCTCTTGAAGCCTCCAAAATGAATAGAGTCCTATTACTCCTTGATTTTACTTCACTGAGACTTCTGACTTCCAGAAATGTAAGATAATACACTTGTGTTATGTGGAGCCAGTAAGGCTGTGGTAATTTGTTACAGCAGCAACAGGAAACCAATGCAAGGGGAAGGGGTGTGTTTTACTTCCCTAGTGTATCACTGTCCTTTGTTCTCCAAAATAGTTTCTGTGTTGTTGTCTTTTGCTGTCAATTTCAGCAAGAGACAGAAAACATTTTTCTATGAGGAGAGCTAGCACCAGAATTCTTCTTACATAGAAAGTGTCTTGAGTAATTTTGTGGGTTAGGTCTTGTACAATCTTGGTATCTGGGAGCCTGGAGGTCATCTCTCACAGCACATGAGAAGAGGAGGGAGTTGTGGGTTTTGCTTTTTTAACATTCATAGGGCAAATTAGATGTAGAGGACCCAATCTGAGAAGTGAGGACTGAGTCAGAGAGATGGGGACTGCAGAGGAGACAAAATGTAGTCAGGGCCATGCAAGATGTGACCCTGCTGCCATATCTGAAGGAAACATTCTTGGTGTTTGTCAAGGCTTTGAGCAAGTTGTGATTTGTAGACAAAACTGTAGAAGGGTCTGGGTTCAAGCTTAGTGTCAGCGTGATGGGGACTAGAATTCCCAGTGAGCTTGTGTTAAGAACTCCACCCTGCACTTCTGGCTCTGTCTCTTCTCTGGTTTTATAGGTGATGGGCTCCTCTACGGAATGAATGTGGCTCTGAGGAAGGAACATAGTTAAGGTCAGACAGACCTAGATTCCAAGTTCAGCTTCAACAACTGCTGACCAAGTGACTTTTATGCAAATCAGCCATGTGCTCTCATGAACAGTTTCCTCATGTGTGAAACGGGGCATTGAGGATATGAAAGGGTGTCCTGAGGGTTCCACCAGCTGATGCACCATGAAGTAAACATACATGTAGAGACAGACAGACACACACACACACACGAGAAGAGTATCTAGTGCCCCTTTTATGCATCCTTGAGTAACTCAGAATGTTATGTGAGATACTCCCAGTCATGTCATTTTCAACTAAAATTATCAATATTCATCTTATAACTAAGAGATGCCTCTCTGTACACTGTAGGTTTCATGTGCATTTCTTCAATCACAAAATTTTTCACCAATCTATTTATGTCTGATATCAGAAAGTTAAGCAAGGAGATTGAAAAACCACCACAGCACCTGTAGTCTGGATTTTCCCGGAGCCCCATTTGTGTTAGTGTCCTCGGGCTACTGTAACAAGTTCTCAAAAATGTGGTAGCTTCAAACAACAGGAATGGAATCACTCATAGTTCTGGAGACCAGAAGTCCAGAATCAGTTTCACTGGGCTAAGATCGTGGAGACATCGGTTCTAGCCCCTTCAGAAGCTCTAGGAAGGAGTCTGATTTAGCTCTTTTAGCTTCTGGTGGCTCCAGCTCTCCTTGGATGTGGACACATTATTGCCATGTCTATCTCTGTGTTCAGATTGCCTTCTCCTCTTCAGTCTATGGTAAATGTCTCTCTACCTCTTTTTTTCTCAGGACACTTGTGTTCGCATTTAGGGCCCACTTGATTAATCTAACATCATCTACCTGTTTCAAGTTACTTAATTTATACCTGCAAAAGCCCATTTCCCAAATCAGATACAGGCATATGCTTCTTGGAATGAAACCTCACTATTTGGGGATGATACTCAGTACTACACCATCATAGATCAAGGTCTCAGTTTTAGTCCTATACACACATCACAAGCTCAAACCCTCTCTCTCACTCTCTCTCTCCCCACACATCTTGTCTTCCTCATTTTCTCAAGGTCATAAATTTCTTCACTTCCTTAAGTGTATACAGTGACACCTATAAACAAATAAGTATCTGAGAAAAGTCTCAATCAATTTAGAAATTTATTTGGTCAAAGTTAAAGACATATCAGTGAAACAGCCTCAGAAGGTCTTGAGAACGTGTGCCCAAGGTGGTCGGGCTACAGCTTGATTTTACACATTTTAGGGAGACATAAGATAATCAATCAATATGTGTAAGCTGTACATTGGTTTGATATGGAAAGGCAGGACAGCCCGAAGGAGGGGGCATGTTGGGGACTTCCAGGTCATAGGTGGATTCAAAGATTTCATAGACAGTGGAAAGAGTTTATCTAATGACCTGTAATCAACAGAACGGAGTTTCTGGGTCTAAAAAAAGGGTTTTGGAGCCAACGTTTCATCATGAAGATGAAGTGTCCAGGGAGCAGGTTTCAGTGAGAATAGATTGTAGTAAAAGGTGCCAAACTCTTAATTAAATCAGTTAAATTGTTCTGGGTCAGGAAAGACACTTAAAAGGGTTGGGAATCTCTACTGAATGTAGATTTTTCCCATAAGAAACAGCTTTGCAGAGGCATTTTTAAAATACACCAAATAACAGTATCTTGGGGAAAATACTTTGATTTCTCCTCGGGCCTGGCATCTGTCGTGTTGGTATCTTATTGCAACAGACAGTTTGCTTTGTCAGTCTCAAGGTCTCTGTCTTAATATTAAGCGATGGTCAGTTATGTCTGAATTTTAAAGGGAAGAGGGTAAGTTAAGGCATATCCAATCATCCATTCCCAACATGGACTGTACTGTATTTCAGGTTGATTTTGGTGTGTTCTTGGCTGAGAGGAGGAGTTCGTTCAGTTGGCCAGGGAGCTTAGAGTTTCATTTTTGGTTTACATACCTATGTCCAAGGAAGAGGGCCCCACACAGGAAGGCTTGCTAGGAACCTGGCTTACAGGGCTGCTTACAGACCTTCTGTGTCTCCTGTTGTCATGCACAAGGAAGGACACAGCCAATGACTACCCTCAGTCATCTCGGGAGAAGCCGTGTCTGCAGAGGACAGTCATGAGCTGTGAATGTAGAGACCTGTGATTGTCTTCAGGGGCCTGTGGTCCTCAGCTTTCATGGGAGTTGTGTGGGCGCTGGCTCAAAGAGTATCCACCAGGATATTAATCAGAATATCTCATTCACGGAAGGCAGTGGGTGATATGACAGCACAGAGGGACTCTCTGGGGCCAGTTGCATGGAGCACTCTGGGAGAGTCACTGGCACTCATGCTAGATAGAGCTTCATGCAACTTCTGAAGAACATGGATTTGGATCTCTTTACATCATTTTGAAAGACCATTTATCATACTGAAGGAAACCACTGTAATTAACTAAGGTAACATCTTTAATAGGTAGAAACAAAAAGGTGATTTATTTTGTTGCCAGGATGATAACAAGAAAACAAACAAAAATAACAAGAAGGAAAAGAGCAACCCTAGACTCAGGGCTTTGGGTAAGAGGTGGAGACTCAGTAGTGAATCCCCTAGGCCATCTCTGTCAATAGAGAGGGACAATCAGGAAAGGGAAAAGTGCAATAGAGGCAAAATCTTCGTTAGTAAAAGAATCCTAAGAGAAAACAAGAGTCTCCTTCCTGAGCATCATGTTGGTGTCAGGAAGATGCACATAATCCCCACATTCCATGTCTTACACTTTTCAGCAATTAGGGCTTCAGCATGAATTTAGAAGACACCATTCACTTCACAGCAGATGGGGACACAGTCAAGGCAGCGGTGAGAGGCAAGGCTGGGCATTAAGTCTCAGAGCACAAAGCAGGTTCCCCACTACTCCGCAGCCTGGTGTCTCCTCTCAGATGTTCCAGATGTTCCACCTAATTCTCGCCTTAAGGGCTCCAACTTGTTAATGGGACTGTAGCCCTCTTCCTTTCCCAGGGTGTCTAAGAACTTGGCTGTCTTTTGTGTATTGTGGGGTTTGCTTGCCATCTAGAGGCATGTTTTTGGCATAACAGTTTATAGGCTTTTTCTACTTGTGATATCGAAATAATTACATAAATAAATGTATCATAAGTAATAGACTTAACGTATCAAATCAGTAAAAAAAAAAAATAAGATGAGTTTCAGAGCTTAAAAGGAATCTGATGAGGTTAAATAGAGAAATTACTTTCGGTGGAGGACAGTTAGAGCAACAGATGATTTGTTTTTAAATCGATGACATTTTGGGAGTAATTATCATATGCTAAATAACAACTTGAAATAAGCTTCTAAAATATAATTTATACTCAAAAATTATTTCCAAGGATCATACAAATACATTTTCAGATTAAAGCATACAAAAAATGTGGGTTTATCATCAGGTGCACTTCTCAAATGTGTACTTGGAGCAAAAATAACATTTATTTCTATTTGCAAGTTCAAGATTTTTGATCTTTAGAAGAAAACAGCTTTCCCTTCACTCTGTTCCACTCATGCTTCTGAGGATGAGCGTGGGGGCAGCGACCGTAAGGAAGGAGGAAAACTGTGTGCTAAGGGTGGTCATGCCTCCTCCCCACCTGAGTGACCTCATGGACCAAAGTCTCTGACACCACCAAGGCCACCCACCTGCCTCTGCACTGCCATGGTACAGACACAGAAACGTTGTCACATTTGGTCAACTGCAACTAGAGGCTTCTTTGTACCCATGCATTTTGATTCTGCTTGTATCTTCTCTCAGGTTTAGGGGATCGTTTACCCTTCACCATTTTGTTTTGAGAGTGTAGCCCTTTGTTACATCAGCATTGCATAAGTTGTTTGTTTGTTTGTTTGTTTAAGATATCTAACCATCTTGAATGGGTTGGGTCTAATCTTGTGTCTCATAGCAAAGCAGAAATTCAAGGTCGCAAGAGGCTATCAATTACATGAAGGCTAAGGATGACGATATCATTGTTTACCTCTGGGTCATTCTACTTGCATTTTTTTTTTTAACAGAGTCTCACCCTGTTAACCAGGCTGTAGTGCAATGGTTTGATCTCAGCTCATTGCAACCTCTGCCTCCCAGGTTCAAGTGATTCTCCTGCCTCAGCCTCTCGAGTAGCTGGAATTACAGGTACATGCCACCACGCCTGGCTAATTTTTGTATTTTTAGTAGAGACAGGGTTTCACCATGTTGGCCAGGCTGGTCTTGAACTCCTGACCTCAGGGGATTCACCTGTCTTGACCTCCCAAAGTGTTGGGATTACAGGCGTGAGTCAGTGTGCCCCGATACACTTTGTGTTCCTTAACTGAATTACGTATAATGGCTCTTAAGCTCAATGATTCATTTCTCGGTATTTTTAAAACATATGGTGTCACTTTTTTTTTTCATTTGAGGGCTCCAGTGTGATTGATATTTATATAAATATTGCCATACAATTTTTAAACCTAACAGAAGTGGAACTTTGGAATTTTAATTGCACTTACCATGAAATTTGTTATCTTGGAATAAACAATCATCCAAGTATACTTTCTACCCTTAGCCTGAAGCATATCTTCTGTTGATTCTGTCATTATTTTATGTCTATCACACGGTATTATTATATGTAGCTCATGTGACTCATTATTGGGTTCAATATCATTTAGAACACTATATTTAATAAAATCTATGAAAAGGATCGATGCTTCATGCATTTACAACTGAAACATAGAACTCAGATTCATTTTCAGGTAATGATATAGTTACGTGAAAAGAATGCATTTCTGTATTCTTTGAAACATTTTCTTTTGAAAACATAGTAATAAATTTCTACTCTAAAATAGAACTTAGCCTAAATTATTTCAAAACCTTTAGAATATAGAAGAGAAATAAAAATCTCACATAATTCTGAATGTTCCCTTTTTTACTTGAAATAAACTTTATATTTTCCATCTTTGAGTTTATGCAGTTTATTTTCAAAGGCCACTTTTGGAATTGTGAAAACTCTGTTTTCACTTGGCAAATACCAATTAAGAGTAATCAATCTTTTGACATTAAGATCTCATACCTGCCATGAGTTTACAAAGTCTGTTTGAATAATCCAACATCAAACATTTTTTCTAAGCGTTAGCTGTACTCCCCTTGTGTAGAATGCTTTTACCTGTAAGACACTGGAGAGGAGGGTTTAGTGCAAGTCATAGAGAAGAATTAGGAAGACGGGAGAGTATGAATTTCCCGGTATGACTAAGTGTCATCGTGGGTGAAATAAACCCCAAGATGGTCATTTCCCATATGTATTACCATGCTGGTATTGTCGCTAAACTGCATCCATGGTCTGGTTATTCTGACAGTTGCATGAACTTGACAAATGTGGGCAAGACAGGGAGGGTGAGGATGTGAGCTTTCATTCATTCTACCTTCATCATAGCCGGTTGCTCCCAGGGCACGTGGCCCCCATGAATTCTCTTCCTGATGCCTTCCCCAGGCTGTGACTGCTGGTGGGGCCTTAACATGTGAAATCTGAGATGCTACTGAGGCTGTCATGGACCAGCCTCCTCAGCAGCAAACCCTGCCCTGATATCTTCAACAGCCTTCTCTTCTGCAGACTCAAGAGACTCTGCTCAGCTGCTCCCTCAGACAAGCAGCCTATGTGGGCAGCTGAACCAACCCAGCAGGGAGGTTTCTGTTTGAGGATGTAGCACTGTGGGAGGAGTTTGTAGAGTTTGCATGCAGTAATAAACCCCAACATCCTCAGCCTCCACCCTGCTGATTTTCAGGGTGAAATCAGTGCCTGACCCACTGCCACTGAATCTGTCTGGGACTCCAGAGGCCCGGTTGGAACCCAAATAGATCAGGAGCTGTGGAGACTGGCCTGGCTTCTGCAGGTACCAATGCAAATTAGTGTATCTATAACTATCCAGGAGGCTCTGACTAGACCTGCAGGAGATGGACGCTGGCTCTCCAGGGGTGACAGGCAGGGAGAGTGGAGTCTGGGTCATCACTATATCTCCACTGGAGGCTGAAATAATGAGAGAGAAGTGCAAGGTTACATACAAATATTACATATCACGTTCATAATTTTTTATTTGTTATTTCAACCTATATATAAAAGTAATTACGGGTTTTGCCATTGCTTTTAACTGCAAACAAAACGTAATTCCTTTTGCACCAATCTAATAATTTCTTTGCAACTTTTATTCATACTTCAAGCTTATTCAATTTCAAGAAAGGACTCTACAGATGCAAGGCACAAAAAAGTCCCCGAATTCATCCTCCTTTTCATGAGTCAGAGTTTCTCTAGGGCACAGGCCCTTGCTTCTTCTAGAATCTTCCTCACTCTCACAGATCAGGACATCACCTGCCCCACACTGGAGGACAACGTAAGCACATCTAACACATGCACAGAACACACATGAGAGGCAGTGGGGCCCCCAGAGCTCACCCTCCAACCCAATTCTCCTCTCTCATCTCCCTTTTGTCCTTACCAGGGACCCATAGCATTAGCAGCCCCAGGAGCTCAGTAGGGAACCTCATTGTGGGAAGGTGAACTGAGGAGTCCTGATCAGTTAAGGCAACATTGGAGCTGAGCCTTTATCTCTGACTCACAAGGGAAAGTCCTCCCTAGGGGACAGTATGCAAATTCCCTGGTGGGTGCAGTGGGGTGGAAAGAACCAAGGGGGGTGTGAAGGGGCCTCTCTTGTAAGAGAAATAACTTAAATATCTTCTCTGTTTGGAGGGAAACCAACAGAGACAAAATCCATGCTGCATGAGTAGGATAAATTCCCTGTCCCTTTCATCTTCTCTCTTAGATTTCCTGTTTCTTAGCTCTTCCCAGGTGCATTTTTCACTCCTCTTTAGTAAGGCCGAGATTCCATAAATAATTGATAATTCTTCTTTCTTTGTTCTTATTTGTTTGAGTCTAGAATTCGCTTTTTCAATTTTCTTATTGAGGTAATACACACACAGCGCAAAGGGCTGAAGTGTTAAATATGCAACTGAGTTTTATGTGTGTTCTTGATCCCAAAGAATCTATAGAATATTTCAAGTTCTCCAGATTCATTCCTCGTGGACCTTCCCAGGCAACAGCTGCTCCCCCATCCCGCTCAAGGTAACTGGAATTCAGATATTCATCACAATAGCTTGGTTTTCCCTGGATGAGAGTTTCATATAAATTGAAGGAAATACCTTTTTAAAGGGGTTTTTTTTCCTTGTCTCTTGCTCTTTTCTTTGCTATTTGTGAAATCTTCATTAATTTCTGTGCATTCAGCTATCTGCTGTCATTTCCTGTGATTCTGAAAAGTTTCCTCTTAAATATCTTATAGAACATATCTGCAAGAAATCATTTCTCTTCATTTTGTTCATCAAGAAATGCTTTTACTTCACCTTTATTTTGGAAGCATATTTTCACTAGATAATGAATCCTTGATTGAGTTCCCTCCACCCAGCATTTAAATATATAATCTCACTGTCTTCTTGCCTTTATTGGTCCCATGGACAGTTAAACCAGGATTTTATTACTGTTTCTCTAGTAAATTGAACCAGTTTTTTTCTCAATACATTTGAGATTTTCTCTTCCTATGTGATTCAGCATTCGAACTATGATCTGTATACTGATGCACGTCTTGATGTTTATCCTGAATAAGTTCTATTTTTTTTTTTTTGGTGTTATAGACTAACGTGTTTCATCACTCTTGACACATTTGCCAATAGTTCTCAGTTCTCTCAGGTGTGCCACCTCCCAGAGGCGCTTTCTGTGTGGTTATTCTCTGCAGTTCACTCTGCAGTGTTGTTGTATATTTTCTATTCATGTTATGTCTTAGGTAATTTTCAGAGCAGCCTCAGGGCCAGGCTCTGGAGTGTGGGTGCTCTTGTAGTGACAGCAGCTCTGGGCCTGGGGCGGGGCTGATCCACATGGAAGTGGCTCAGGGTCTGAGTTGCCAACACAGGATGAGGTCCTGGAGCTCGGATCTGGGATGATGCAGAATTGGGGCTGGGAGACAGCCCCATCCCAGGCAGCACAACAGTGGCTGCTTCTTGGGAGGATGTGGAGGGAAAGTATTGCAGGATCTTCCTCTCTGGGGTGATGTACATGCCCATGGCTGCAGGTATTTTTAGTGCCAAAACCACCAATGTCCTTTATAGAACAGTCTGCTGTGATCCTCATCAATGAACACTAAGGGACCTTCATCCGGAAAGCTGTAGAGTGGAGCTACCTTGGGGGATACTGAGGTCCTCAGCTGCAAAGGCTGCAGGGTCCTCCACAGAGCAGGCTGTGGGGACTGCAGTGGCCTTTCCTCCTGGCTGGTAACAATTGCCTCCTGCTTCTTTGCTCCTAGTTGTCTCAAAACTCTCAGATGTGCCATCTCCTTGCGATGCTTTCTGTATGGTAATTCTGGGATTTTCGTCCACTGTGTTTCTGCACTTATTTAATTGGACCCTTGAGGTCTCCAAGGGATATTTGCTTTCTTAGAGAGCCGTCTAACTGTTGGTTTTGCTTTTTGGATGTGGGTTTATGGTTTCTTTTGTGGGAGGGGAGATGAGCAGATTAAGGTTAGTATCCCCTACTCTGTCATTTTGCTAATATCACTCCCCCAGGACATCATTTTGAGGGTACCCTAACACTATCCCACTATCATGGGGTAATACTTGAGCATGTGGAGCTGAGAGTATTTAGCATTTGGAAGAAATGTGAATTGCTTTGGTGATGGGTGCGTTGATGCCTCTTGTATCCTCCAAAATGCCTGTGACAAGAACTCTTATCGTGCAGTTTCTTCTAGCAGTGTGATTTTGGCGCTCCTCCTGTTAAGCCTACTGCTTTACACTTCATTTCTGTTGCCTCTTGGTGGGGATGTGACTGTAGTAGAAGTAACACTATTTCCCTTGTGAGGCTATAAGAGACTATTTAGTCTGCATAACTTCTGTCTACTCCTGTGGGGGAAGTGTTGAGGGAACCAAGTAGCCGTATGAATCAGCAAACAGCCCCATCTGAGAACCCTGTATCCAGTGTCAACCACCTTTGAGATGACACCTTCCCCAACCACCCTCTGACTGCATCCTTAGGAAAACCTGGCAGGAGCTTTTCTGAGCCCAGGAAACATCCAGAAGAGCAGAGATGATAGGCAGATGATTGCGCTTTTCATGTGTCATTAAGTTTGGGGGTAGTTTGTTTTGTTTGCACCAATAGTACCCAGAATACCAACTTATAGAAGGAATACAGAATTAGAAAGTCAGTTACTGATACCAAATGAACCTGGGTCCATTTTATATTTCTTACAATATTTTCACAGCTTGTCTCTGATATTATGGTAAAATAAAAAGTTATAAACAGTATGTGCAAATATATAAAAGGTAATGGAGAGAGAATCAAGGAGATGCAATAAATGAAAACTGATTCTGTGTATCCATATTAGAAAACTTAATATTGTAAGCATAACAGCTCTCCCCAAATTAATTCAATACAGTGACAATCAAAATCACTGGGGATTTTTGTTGAAATTGAAAAGATGTTTCTAACTTAGATGGACAAGCAAAGAGGCAAAAGACAGCCATGGTAATTTTACATAAGGAGAAAGAAATGGAAGGACTCAAAATGAAAACCTATATTAAATAACCATACTGTGGTTGGGTGCAGTGATTCACACCTGTAGTTTCTGCAGTTTGAGAGGCTGAGGTGTGTGGATAGCTTGAGCTCAGGAGTTTGAGATCGGCTTGTGAAACATGGTGAAACCCCACTGCTACAAAAAATACAAAAAAAAATTGCTGGACATGGTGGTGCACACCTGTGGTCTCAGCTACTTGAGAGGCTAGGTAAGAAGATCCCTTGAGCCTGGGGCACAGAGGGTCCAGTGAGCTGAGATTGCAGCACTGCACTCCAGTTTGGGCAACAAAACAAGACCTTGTCTCAAAAAATACTAAAATAATTAATTAAAAAAATTTTTTTAAATTTATTGTTTTAGTGAAGGATGAGACAGATAACATAGCACAATGAGTTAGAGAATCTGAAACCAGTTCTGCATATATATATATATATAGTCACTCAATTTACAATAAAAGTTCTACAACGATTTTCTCAAAACACTTGTACTAAAAAAAAAAAACACATGAAACTGGATGTTAATTAACAACACAAATTAATTTTCTCACAGTTCTGGACACGGGGAAGTGCAGGGTAAAGCCACTGGCAATCTCAGTGTTTGGTGAGGGCTGCTCCTGTTTCCAAGGTGGCACCTTAAAGGCAGCTAGAGAGAAAGGCCAGCTCTCACACAAATAAAAGCCCACCAGACTAACAGTGGAGCTCTCAGCAGAAATCCTACAAACTGGAAGAGACTGTGGGTCAATATTCAATACTCTCAAAGAAAAGAAGCTCCAACCCAGAATTTTATATCCGGTCAAACTAAGCTTCATAAGTGAGGACAAATAAGATCCTTTTAAGGCAAGCAAATGCTGAGGGAATACATCACCGCTAAACCTGCCTTACAAGAGTTCCTGAAGGAACCACTAAATATGGAAAGGAAAGACCATTACCAGCCACTACAAAAACACACTGAAGTACTCAGACAAGTGATGCAATAAAACAACCACATAAACAAGTCTGTGAAATAACCAACTAACATGATGACAGGATCAAATCCACACATATTCACACTAACCTTAGATGTAAATGGGGTAAGTGCTCCAATTAAAAGACATAGTGTGGAAAGCTGGGAAAAGAACTAAGATTCATTGGTATGCTGTTTCAAGAGACCCATGTCACATGCAATGACAAATGACACATATAGGCTCAAAATAAAGAAATGGAGAAAAATCTACCAAGGAAATGGAAAACAAAAAAAGTAGAGATTCCAGTTTCTGACAAAACAGATTTTAAACCAACAAAGATCAAAGAAGACAAAGCAGTGCAAAATCTTCAGGCTCCAGGCAGCTGATTGTGACACTAAAGTCTGTCTCTGACCCATGATCACTAAACCCCTCTGGGATGGTAGTGGCCCTGTTGTATCCACCATAGATGAGGAACCAGGGGGCCTTCCCAGGTTTCTGCTGATACCAGGCTAAAGAGTTCCCAGTGTTCTGACTGTACACACACATGAGGAAGTCTCTGTTCCCTGAAGATGAAGACAAGGAGTCAGTTGACTGCATCAACATAACTTCTCTGGAGGACCTGAGATAGGAATATAACAGGAAAGCCACCCACATAAACTGCATGAAGTGCACCATCCTCATAGTATAGCCACGATCACTGATCTACATTGAATTATAATTACTGTTCTTGCTCAGCAGGGATGCCAGGTCAGAAGAACCAACAAGGTTGAGTTTCAATGCAGAGCTATCTACTCTTCCCCCCACTTAGGAGCTAGAGTACAGAAGGCAGAGAAGATGAACTGGAGCTTCCATGAGTCTTTCTGGGTCCTAACTGAGATATTCTTTCCCTGAGTTCTGACCCAGACATTGATATGAGCTCTGAACAGCAGCATGGCTAGGAGGAACATGCAAAGAAGCATGGAAAGTGCTGTGCTTCTGCAGAGACCACCTGCCTCCTCTTCTTTGCACTGAGAAGCCCACGTGGTCAGGTCAGAAAGCTACTGGCTCAGCATGGGGGTAGACCTTCTCCCCTCTGGACACACAATTTAATCCCTGTCCTCCTACCTCACCAGTTATCTAGGCTCAGACAGATGGTATTTAGTACACACCTCCTGGGAGAAAAAAATTTCAGATTTTCTCTTTCTTCCCCCAACATGCCCAGTCATTTTCCTGGCTGCATGATTGTACCTGCCTGAAGTCATTGATCAGAAATTCATTTTCCATACACACTTTTCCTTTGCAGCTTAGACATCTTTTCTATGAGCCCTGAACATTTTTCCATTCTTTGGAAGAACTAGAAAAGGACATCACTTTATTAGGCCAAGCACTGTGGGTGAATGAGTGACAACAGCTGCAAAGATAAGCAGACTCCAGGCTCAGACTCTTCAGTGTGTGATTCCACTCCTTGCAGAGTGATGATGATGCTGTCCTGCTGGGCAGGAAAAATTGGGGGTGGCATCTTCTCTTCTCTAGAGCACTCCATTCTGCACAACACAGCCATTCACCCACACTCAGACTCTTTTCCCTTCAATAGTTTTGAAAACCTCTGTTCACACCACTGATGGAAACAAGAATCTTATCTGGTGTTTTCTTGTTTTCCACAGACTCTTTTCCCTTTAACAGTTTTGAAAACCTCTTTTCACACCACTGATGGAAACGAGAATCTTATCTGGCGTTTTCTTGTTTTCCTCAGAATTGTGAACAAGTTGTGGTGAGTGAGGTTCTCCTGAACAGGCTGAGAAGCTCTTTGAATTACATTCCATTTAAAATTATTAATAACAATTGCAGGAATTTGTTTTCTTTCTTATTTAAATATCTAGGTAATGTATTCAGTTTTCTTTCTTGGCTAACAAAACTGAAATATCAATTATCTGACTCCTGATATAATCTGATAACTTTTGTCTTTTAAATGGGAAGTCAATGAATTTACTGTAGTTATAACTTATGTAGCATACATTATATATCATTATATATGAAATATAATGTAATCAATTGAGTACAATAATGTTATTTTATTATTGTATGTTTTTAGGAAATACAACCTAAAATATCACTTGAGACAAATTACATAAGTTCTGAGAATTGTAATTTTCTTTATTTCCTAAAGACTGAGTATGAAAAAGGAATGAAAAAAGGAAAAGGGAACATTGTCCATGTAAGAAACAGTTTAATCCACTCTTTACAGTCCTCCCAGACTTCTAGACACGTAGACTCCTGGGAAGAGTGGCCCCCCACTGAACACCTATTGTTTTCCAGGTGCTCCCATTACACTGGGATACAGCAATGCAAATAATAGACAATGGCCCCTGACCCCATGAAGCTTAAATTCCACTAGAGGGAGTCAGTCTATCAAGTGTAAAATCATAAGGAAATAAATTACATCATGAGTCAGAACGTGAAAAGTGCTTCAGACAGAAGTGTGGAGTAGAGTGTCTTATGAACACATTCAGAGGGATCATTAAGATGAAAATCTCTGGGTTGGCTTTGGAAGTGGGGGATGAAGTCCATGAAAGATCAGGGGAAAAGCATCACCACTGAGAAAGCAATGAGATTAGAGATCCAAGGGCGTGGCAGTGTGAGGCTTGTTTAGGGCAGAACCAGGAAACCAGAGAGTCCGGAGCTCAGTGAGTCAGTGGAAAGAGCCATGAAAGGGTTTATATAAGTAACAGGGAGGGTTCAGGGAAAATGGGACCAGGTGGGCACTGGAAGAAATTGACCTTTTACTCTGATCATTCTCTTTTGCTATGTCTCTTTGCAATAGGACCCTTGCTGGTCAACTGTAAGCAGATGCCTTAGAAAATCAGGCAGGTTCTCCAGGCAGAGACCATCAGCAGCCCCAAACCAGGGCTTCCCAGATATGTCTGAGGACAATATGGTTGGCAATTATACCTTCTGTGACAGATGCACTCTGGATTCATGGCAAAATCCAGAGAATCCTTCTTTTTTAGTATTTGCATCTTTACTCCCATGCCCCCAAGACTTTAAAGACTATAGTTTAGATTCCCATTTCCTGTATTGGGAAAAAATTCTACCTGGAATTCCAAGAGTGCTGTCTCCTTTATGATATTAATTCCAATTCACACTGCAACTCAGACTTCTCAGGCATAATCATCTCTGTTCTTAATGCAATCAGAAGAGGCTTTGCCATGTCTGTGCTGCTGGAGATGAGGAGAAGGAAACAGTTAAGTTAAAGAAGAGGCTTCAGTGTACCTTGTACAAAAACTTTCCAATGACCTTCAAAGTGTGGATGCTATTTGGGAAATGTTCTCAGCAGATGGAGGCACCAGGAGGAGTAGCTAGGACAGTGCGGACTCACATTATCTGCTTCCCTGGGGGTTTTTTGTTATGGCTTGTAACACTGTGGACGGGGTAGTATAATCCTGTCGACAGTAATAAGTTGCAACATCTTCAGGCTGCAGGCTGCTGATGGTGAGAGTGAAATCTGTCCCAGATCCACTGCCACTGAACTGAGATGGGACCCCTGTATGCAAACTGGATCCAGAATAGAGCAGGAGTGTAGGGGCTTTCCCTGGTTTCTGCTGATACCAGGCTAACTCATTGTTAATGCCCTGACTCGCCTGGCAAGTGATGGTGACTCAGTCTCCTACAGATGCAGACAGGGAGGATGGAGACTGGGTCATCTGGATATCACATCTGGCACCTGAGTTTGGAAACATAAAAACAAACATCCACACAATCAATCATGTTATAAGAAGCCCTCCCCAAAAATCCAGCCAGTCCTGAACACAGTGGCTGAGTAAACTCCCAGAGTTCTCCTTCCTTACCTCAGAGTCAGAGCAGCAGGAGCCCCAGGAGCTGAGTAGGGACTCCCACGTCCATTCTGCATCCTGACTGAGACTGACTCCTGCACAGAGTGTGATCAACCTATTAAGAAGTCTTCAGGGCAGGAGGCTGTGCTCTGGAAACATGCAAATCAGAAGGGGATGGGGCCCATTGGGCACAGCTGTAGGGCTGGCTCGTCTCAGTAACTCAGCACAGGGACAGTGTCCCCAGGGTCTCAGGTCAGACCAGGGCAACCCAGATTTGCCTTTAATCTGTTTCTTCCTGGGGGCCAATTTGTAACGAAGAACATTTTTTGATAATTGTCAAAATTTGAAATACTGTTGAGTACTTGAGGGAGTAATGTATTCCGTTGGCATATGGGGATTATTTGGGAGAATATTCTTCTCTGTAGGAAACTCAAAAGTAAAGTTTTTAGAGTGTGAAATCAGTATGTCTTCAAAATACTCTGAAAGGGAGGGGGGTACTTTGTACTATGCTTACAGCATTTCTGTGAGTGTAAAATTATTCCTTCTTAAAAAAATGAAGAAAAATATTTATTGAGATAATGCTAAGCATATTTGTAAGTATTTTATAATAACCTTAAGCCATTCTTATTATCAGTACAATGTGAAGCAATTCACTGCAGGTGCACAAAGATGGTGCTATTAAGTCCTCAAATCATGTATCACTCACAGTTCCACCATTATGGAAACCTATTGGCCTCAGTAATGACCAGACATTATACGAGCTGCATCTTATTTTTGCTTTGGGGATCGCTCTATTATACCTCCTTTTCTGTCATTGGATATTTTTCCCAGGGTTTATAAGAAGAAAGGGCTCACTAGTGATACCAGATCTGATTACTTCAAAAAAAAGTTACTTGTTTCTTCATCCAATTATAGGACCATGGATTAAGATAAACTCGAAATTATCTAAGGATCAATTGTCTCTAAAATAAAAAGACCAGTATTATATCCACTGAGTAATGCTCTGAGCGGCACTGCTCACCAGCGTGTTCCTGGGGGCTCTGGAGCTGCTCCTCCTGGATTTCTGGAGAGCATGTAAAGGAGAGAACTTGGGAAAGATCAGTACAGTGAACCCTCTCTCCTAGTGAGGGCAGCTGCTTCTCAGTGCATGTGTCTGCCTTGCACTATCAAAGGCACTTTCCTCTTTCACTGTTTAGCAGTAAGTGGGGACATTCTGATCAAGATGCCAGCCTCCTGTCTGATATCCAGGACAGAGAGTCTCCATCTCCTGTCAAGCAAATGCCCATGTATATGGAGAAATCACTTGGATTTGGATAAAACTGGACAGAGATTTGGAACCATTATATCTCACATCATCTCAGCCTGGTTCAGCAGCAGAGGAAGTGGATTCACCTACATCAGCATCAGTGGGCTGCAGCCTGGGGTTCTGGGGAGTATTAGTGATGCCTGAGTAGAAGTGGCCAAATGACTCTGGTGTAGCATCTGCACACGCCCTCCTGCTGCCAATTCAGGGGCCTGAATTTTAAGGAAACTTGCTTGTGTAGGGTGAAATGTGAAAATTTGATTTTGCCCTCTAAAAGTTTGCTTAAAATGAATGGACACAAAGTAAATAATAGGAGGAAAAGGCAAACAAATTTATTTAACATGCAGAGGAATTATCAAAGGAGAGAGATTATCCAGAAAACTCAGTGAGATCCAGGTGTTTATACACCCTTCATAGGGGAGAGGGAGGTGGGGACTGTAAGCAACCTAGGGAGAGTAAATGATATAAAATAAAATAAATGAGTCCTCAAAAAAATAGGTAATACCCTGTCTGGATGAAGTCAACTTCCAATCTCTTTTGAATTTAACTCCTAGTGCATGTTAATATTTCCTGACAGATCAACATTCCCAGGGAGAGTTTTCATGACAATTGGATTCCTTCTGGAGTAAAAGAGACTTTGTCCAATTGATGTTTTCTAAATGCTTTCAGTTTAAAATAAACATTACACAAATGCAGCACATCTGGAGATGTTATTTCCCAGGTTCCTTGACTTGCAACTGACCTGCCAAGAAACATTATTCCAGAGGGATGCAGCTTCAGGTGGAAGATACAGGTGCTTTTTTTCTGGATGGATGCATCAGTCTGTGTCTGCACCCAGACCTTTCCCTTTCACTGTGCTTCTGCTGATTCCCCATGGCCATCTCTGCCCCTCACTGCTGTGTCTGAGAAAGGCATGCATGGCAGACCACAGGGCTTGGAATGAGCCTTCCCTCGGTCAATGCTATGGTTTCACTGTGTCCCCTCAAATCTATCCGCTGTTAAATTTGATGGAAATTTCCTTTTATCTTTAGAAGAAAACAGAGTTCTCTCCACTCTGTTCCACTCTTGCTGCTGAGGATGGGCATCGGGGCAGCCACTGTGAGGAAGGAGGGTGGCTGTGCTCTGAGAGTGGTCATGCCTCCTGCCCACCTGAGTGACCTCATGAAGCAGAGCTACCCACACCATCAAGGCCACCTGCCTGTTTCTGACCTGCCATGTCACAGACACAGAAACCTTGTCATATTTAGTCCACCATATCTTGAGGCTGCTTTGAAATTGGCAATTTGATTGTCTTCTGATTCTGTTTGGTGTCCACTTTCAGTTTTTGGAATCATTTATTTTCAACACTTTGATTTAAGAGTGTAGCCCCTTGGGGTATCACCATCATGTAAATTTTGAGCTTATTCATTTTTTAAGCCACCTTGGAGTGGTTTTAGAACTTATCCCCTGTCTCACATGAAAGCAGATTCTATAGTGACTAGGTGCTGTCAATCACATGAGGGCTAACGATGACGATGGCTGCTCACCTCCTGCTCTAGTCACTCACACTTTGTTGTCTCCCACTGCATTCTGTAATATTTCATATCTTTTAAACTCCATGTTGCATTTAGTAGTACTTTTAAATAGCGTATTAAGTGTTGTGCTTTTTAATTTGATTACTCCAGTTTGATTGATTTCTATATAAATTTATCCATACACATTTTAAATTTAACAAAAATGACACTGAAATTTTAATTGCGCTTGCCATGAAATTCATTATCTTGGAGTTGAAAATCATCTGAAATACACTTTAAACCCTACGCCTGAAGCAGGAGCTTCTTATTCTGTTGCTTCAATCATTCTTTTGTTTCTGTCACACTATGTTCTGTCATGTAACTGACATGACTCATCATTAATTTTGATAGAACTTCAGGACACTATTTTCAGTGGAATCAATTGAAAGCATAAGTTTTTTGTGCTTTTACAACTAAAAGAAAGGATTTCCGTTCATTTTCTGGTAATGATGAAGTAATATGAAGATAAAATATTTTTGTATTATTTGAAATATTTTCTTATGAGAGCATCATAGTAAATGTGTCATCTCTAAAATAGCACTTAGGTTAAATACTTTTGAAATTCTTAAAATTGGGGTGAAGAAGAAAAACATGATACATTATTACATTTAGTAAAGTCTGTGTTCTACCTCTTTGAATATGCTATTTATGTTCAAAACTCACTTTTGGAATTGCAAGAACTTTGTTTCACTGGAAAGAAGGTAATTGAGGAAAATTAAAATATTTTGGCATTAGAGTCTTATATCTACCATCAATTTACAAAGCCTATGAATAGCCAAAAATCAAACATTTTTACTAATTATTCTTAGCTATCCTACCCTGAGGACAGCTTGTGTAGAATGCTTTCTCAGCATGACACTGGAGAGGGCAGTGTAGTTTATAATTGATAAAAGAGATACAAAGTTTTTGGTAAAGTGGGACAAAAACAGTATCTCAATATGACCAAGTATTACACCCTAAACTGGCAATTTCCAAAATGTGTTCCCCTTGTGTTGTCACTAATCTGCATCCATGGACTCGTTGTTCTGCCAACCAAATGTATTTGAAAAATGTGGGCAAGACAGGGAGGGTGAGGATAAGATTTTATTCATTCTTTTTTCATCATAGCTGCTTGCTCACAGGGCATGTGGCCAACTGAATTCTCCTACTGCTGATGTCATTCCCAGGTGGTGGCAGCTGATGGGGCCTTAACATACGAGATTGAGGTACAATTGAGGATTCATGGGCCACAGTTGTTAGCAGCAAACTCTGACCCTGAGTTCTCCAACAGCCTCCTCTTCTGCAAACGCAGAGACCCAGCTGAGCTCCTACCCAGAAAAGAAGTGCATGTGAGCAGCTGGGCAACCCCAGCAGGGAGGTTTCTTTTTGAGGATGTAGCACTGTGGAAGGAATTTGTAGACTTTGCATGCGGTAATAAATGCCAATATCCTCAGCCTCTACTCTGCTGATTTTCAGTGTGAAATCAGTGCCTGATCCACTGCCACTGAACCTGTCAGGGACTCCAGAGGCCCGGTTGGAACCCAAATAGATCAGGAGCTGTGGAGATTGGCCTGGCTTCTGCAGGTACCAGTGCAAATAGGTGTATCCATCACTATGCAGGAGGCTCTGACTAGACCTGCAGGAGATGGAGGCCGGCTCTCCAGGGATGACAGGCAGGGAAAGTGGAGTCTGGGTCATCACAATATCCCCACTGGATCCTGAATCAATGAGAGAAAAGTACGAAGTTGTGTAAAAACATTATGAGCTTAAAAACATTCAATAGCCTTTCATGCTAAAAACGCTCAATAAATTCGGTATTGATGGAACGTACCTCAAAATAATAAGAGCTATTTATGACAAACCCACAGCCAAGATCATACTGAATGGGCAAAAACTGGAAAAATTCCCTTTGAAAACTGGCACAAGACAGGGATGCCCTCTCTCACCACTCCTATTCAACATAGTGTTGGAAGTTCTGGCTAGGGCAATTAGGCAAGAGAAAGAAATCAGGGGTATTCAGTTAGGAAAAGAAGAAGTCAAATTGTCCCTGTTTGCAGATGACATGATTGTATATTTAGAAAACCCCATTGTCTCAGCCCAAAATCTCCTTAAGCTGATAAGCAACTTCAGCAAAGTCTCAGGATACAAAATTAATGTGCAAAAATCACAAGCATTCTTATACACCAATAACAGACAAACAGAGAGCCAAATCATGAATGAACTTCCATTCACAATTGCTTCAAAGAGAATAAAATACCTAGGAATCCAACTTACAAGGGATGTAAAGGACCTCTTCCAGGAGAACTACAAACCACTGCTCAGTGAAATAAAAGAGGACACAAACAAATGGAAGAACATACCATGCTCATGGATAGGAAGAATCAATATCGTGAAAATGGCCATACTGCCCAAGGTAATTTATAGATTCAATGCCATCCCCATCAAGCTACCAATGAGTTTCTTCACAGAATTGGAAAAAACTGCTTTAAAGTTCATATGGAACCAAAAAAGAGCCCGCATCTCCAAGACAATCCTAAGTCAAAAGAACAAAGCTGGAGGCATCACGCTACCTGACTTCAAACTATACTACAAGGCTACAGTAACCAAAACAGCATGGTACTGGTACCAAAACAGAGATATAGACCAATGGAACAGAACAGAGTCCTCAGAAATAATACCACACATCTACAGCCATCTGATCTTTGACAAACCTGAGAAAAACAAGAAATGGGGAAAGGATTCCCTATTTAATAAATGGTGCTGGGAAAATTGGCTAGCCATAAGTAGAAAGCTGAAACTGGATCCTTTCCTTACTCCTTATACGAAAATTAATTCAAGATGGATTAGAGACTTAAATGTTAGACCTAATACCATAAAAATCCTAGAGGAAAA